>NW_027666562.1:0-85109 GCF_963455335.1 Martes martes
CAAAAAAGCTGTCATGACACGCATCCACACGGCAAACATACCTGGTCTTTACAGCCTGGGACCTATTCCAGAAGATTCTGACTCAGTGAGTCTAGAGGAGGATCTCAGAATCCTCCTCTTTTTTCTTTAAAAAGCCCCACAGGCTCTGCTGATGTGCCCTTTGGCCTGGGTACGACTACCTTAGAGTCTCTGCAATTCCAAACCCAAACTTCCCCTACAATGTGTAGCTGTCTGCAGACACAGGGGGGCATTGGAAACGGAGGCAGAGAGGAAAGGAGAAATGATACAAACTTTCCCACAGAGAGTCATGAATAGGCAAGCTCTACTTACACTACTTCTCTCTCCTTTTGCTGTATCTGAGTTACTCCACAGTTGATGCACTTTTTTTTAAGTAACCAAGTTTGCACAAAGTGTTACCAGCAGATATTAAATAAATCCATATTAACAACTTTTCAATAAACATAATTGTAATATGCTACTGAAAAGTATTTTCTTTCTCCTTGATCATTTCAGTAGCACATCAGATTCCCTTAGCAAATGACAGTCAATAAGAGAAAAATGATTTCTGATTCAACAGTGCTACACATGTGGTCAACAGCACCTACAAACCAGAGAAGAAATGAAGTCGGGTCGAAGCCATTTAAATTCACACGTATCACCACAGACTGTCCCCAAGTCTTCAAAACTTCTGTATTTATCTATTCATTGAATCGACCACTACTAATACCTATTACATGTCATACACGGCTCTAAGTCTTTTATTAACGTTAAACACCATTTCACCTTTACAATCAGCTATGAAGTAGGATGATTATCATCCCCAGTTCTCCCATCAGGAAACTGAGATAAAGAGTGCTTCAGTAACACAGCTCTTAAGTGGCGAAGCTAAGATCAGCTTGGCACTGGACTCCATGGTTTAAATCACTATGCTAAGTCTCCAAGTACCTACAGAAAGCGCAAGGCTTCATCCCAAACCTTGGTTTTCCCCACCCTACAGTCCCCACGTGGCTCCAGCCTCAAAGACATTCAATTCTTTTTTTTTTTTAAGATTTTATTCATTTATTTGACAGACAGAGATCACCAGTAGGCAGAGAGGCAGGCAGAGAGAGAGAAAGCAGGCTCCCTGCTGAGCAGAGAGCCCGATGTGGGGCTCCATCCCAGGACCCTGGGATCATGACCTGAGCCGAAGGCAGAGGCTTTAACCCACTGAGCCACCCAGGTGCCCCAAGGACATTCAATTCTTTTAACAGTTCACACTCCTGTCCTGTTCTAATGGAACACCCTCCCACATCTACCATTTGTCTTAGACTTCCTGTCTCAGCTGAAACATTATTTCCAAATTACAAACTCGACCACACCCTGTATTTCTCAGCACTCAAGGAAAAACTGTAATTATGTCTTTCACGGGTAATTATTTGCTTCCTGTCTTGTCCAAACAGATGGTGAGTACCTCAGACACCTGTCAGACCTATTGATCATGTGTTCCCAATCACCACCCACTACCACCCAAAAGGAAGTGCCCACCACAAAGAGCCCCACTACAACCCTGAGAATGAAGACGCCAGGGGCCTCCACCCAAGAGCTCTGCAAAGTACTGGCTCTGTGCACCAATACTACGCGGTCCTGGGCCCGCACTCCCTCCCAACCACCCCCCGCCCCGCCTTGATTGGCCTGACCTCAGGTGCACAATGGGGATCCTGACAATCCGCAGTGGGATGGAACCTACTCAAGAGGGAGAAACCGAACTTCTCCCCCGTCAACACGACACGTACTCCCTTCACGCCGGTCTTCCACCAAGACCTTAGCCCCAAGAAGACTGACACCCCGTCTGCCTGGTTCGGGCCGCGTCCCCAGTCCCGCTATCCCCAGGCCCGGCGCACAGCACAGGCGAGATAATTAGCTGCTCCATAAAAGAAGCCCCGCTCCGGGCTCTTCACAGCTGCGAAAGAAGGGGCGCACGAGGTGACGGCTACCTTTTGGCGAACGAGCGTGTTCCTGACACACAGGCCCGCCTCCCACCCAGGCCCCGGCTCCCAGAGGACGCCGGCCCCTGACCCCGAGCCCCGCAGGTACCTCTGAGCAAAGAAGCATCTTCACAAGCGCCGCGCACTCCCTCGTCGTCTGTATCGAGGAGAAAAGCAGGAAGCGAAAGAGGGCGTCCTCAGGCCACTGTCCTTGCACGCGGCGGTTCCGGGATGCTGTGCTCCGCGGAGAGACGGAAGCGGGGTCCACAGATACCGAGCGGAGCCGCCAGCTTCGGAGACGCATGTGAGAAGGGCTGGCTCCGCCGGCTCAGGGACGCCGCTCCCGTCAGCTACGCTAACAACCTTCCCGCTCATTGGCGCGTCTTCCCAGCTGCTGATTGGACAATTCCCCTCCCGCCGGAGCGAGCTTCCGTGTTGTGTGGGTGGGAACAAAAGAATTATCCAGTGACCCGAGAGGCCGGCCGAGCAGGTTAAAAAAAAAAAAAAACCCGGGCCAATAAGCGTCTGGATCGACGCGCCAATGAGGAAGAAGGTTTCTGGTGTCTGACGTGAGTGACGTCATTGAGCCGCGCCAGCTGAGAGCGGTGGAACCCAGCCCATTTCTCCTGTCTTTTCGGCGTTTGGCTGGTTCCCTCCGCTTCTGTGGATCTCCGCTTCCATGTCCCCGGTGGACACAGCATCCCCGAACCTCCACGCCCATGGCCACTAGCGTGAGGACGCCCGCTTTCCCCTCATGTTCTTCCGCTTCGACGGACACAGACGACGAGGGAGTGCGCGGCCGTTGTGAAGATGCTTCTGTGTGCAAGAGGTGCCTTCGGGGCGCGGGGTCAGGGGCCGGTGTCCCCGCGGGGTTGGGGCCTCGGTGGGAGGCGGGCCTGTGTGTCAGGAACACGGTCGTTCGCCAAAAGGTAGCCGTCACCTCGTGCGCCCCTCGTTTCCAACCTGTGAAGAGCCCGGAGCGGGGGCTGCATTTATGGAGCTGTTAATCATCTACCTGTGCTGTGCGCCGGGCCTGGGGAAAGCGGGACTGGGGATGCGGCCCGAACCAGGCAGACGGGGTGTCGGCCCTCTTGGGGCTAAGGTCTTGGTGGAAGACCGACGTGAATCGAGTAAGTGTCGTGTTGACTGGGGGGGGGGGCGGGGGAGTTCGGGTTCTCCCTCTTGAGTAGATTACATCCCACTGTGGGTTGTCAGGATCCCCATTGTGCACCTGACATCAGGCCAATCATGGCCGGGGGGGTCGGAGGGAGGGCGGGCCCAGGACCGGGTAATATTGGTGCACAGAGCCAGTACTTTCCAGAGCTCTTGGATGAAAGTCCCCGGAGTCTACATTCTCAGGGGTGTAGTGGGGGCAGCGTTGTGAGCACAGATGTGTGTCACATATTGGCAAGCACGAGGCTGGAGTGTAGTTCGTTCAGCGGAAATTGTTGAGAGTGTACTTTGTGGTGGGCCCTTCCTTTTGGGTGGGTGGTGAGTATTCAGTGATTGGGAACACATGGTAATTAGGACTGAGGTGTCTGAGGTACTCACCCCCTGTTCGGACAAGACAGGAAGCAAATAATTATCCGTGAAATTCGTCGTTACCTTTTTGCCTTGAGTGCTGAGGACAGCCGTGCATTAGAGTTTGTAATTTAGGGAATGATGTTTAACCGGAGAACAGAGGGCTAAGAACAAAACACAGAGGGGCGGGGGAGGGGGGGCGGTGCTGGTTTCAGTTAGAGCAGGGAAGGAGTGTGCACTGTTAAAGGAATTGAGGGAATGTTCTTGGAATTGGGACCAGGTGGGGATTGTAGGGTTGGGAAAAGCAAGGTTTGGTGTTAAGACTTGCAGGTTTTGTAGGTGCTTGGAGACTAAGGATAGTGATTTAAACCGTGGAGTCCAAGCTGATCCTAGCGCTGCCACTTAGGAGCTGTGTTACTAAAGCACTCTTCATCTCAGTTTCCTGATCTGAGAAATGGGGATGATAATAATCCCACTTCCTAGATGACTGTAAAGATGAAATGACATTTAACGTTAATAAAACACTCGGAGCCATGTCTGTCATGTAATAGGTGTTAGTGGTGTTTGATTCAATAAATAGGTAAATACAGAAGTTTTGAAGACTTGGGGACAGTCTGTGGTGATATATGTGAATTGGTGCTGTTAGAAACTAAGTTCATGTTTGTTCAAGTTTGTATATGATAGGCCAGGCTTGAGAAGAGGGCTCAGAGCAGTCTGGCTAGAGTTTGGTCAAGGAAAGAGTCTTTGTCAGTGTAAAGTAATTTCCTCCTTTGTATGTAGTGTGCATATACCATGATTTGTTCATCTGTTCATCTGATGATTAGACATTAAGTTCTATCCAAGTTTTTGGTCATTGTGAATAGGCTACAGTAAACATTCTTACAGAAGTTTTAAATTTCTCTTGAAATTGTTAGTGGGGCAGGGTGCCTGGGTGGCTCAGTGAGTTAAGTCTCTGCCTTCGGCTCGGGTCATGATCTCAGGGTCCTGGGATCAAGCCCCGCATGGGGAAATCTGTCCTCAGCAGGGAGTTCCCCCCCCCCCCCGCCGCCTTCCTCTCTGCCTACTTGTGATCTCTCTCTCTCTCTCTCTCAAATAAATAAATAAAAATCTTTTAAAAAGAAACAGAAATTGTTAGTGGGATTGCTTAGTCACGGGGTGGGGATATATCGAAGTACTAGCCTAGTTTCCAAAGTGGTTGATCAGTTTACACTTCCCACCAGCAATATAGTGACACTGCAGTTGCTCAGCGTCCTCGTTACCATTCTGTGTTGTCAGTGAGGGTGAAATAGTGTGGTCATGAATGATCTTAGGTGCCTTTTCATGTGTTTATTGGGCATTCCCACACCTCTTGTGAACTGTTCATGTCTTTTGTCCATTTTTGTTGTTAATGTTTTTGGTTTTGACTTATTAGAGTTTGTTATATATTCTGGATAGGAATTCTTTGTCAGGTAGATGCATTGTAAATATATATGGATAGGAAAATGAAAATTTGAAATATTTTACGGTAGCATCTAAGACATCAACTGGTTGGGGTGACTGGGTGGCTCAGTTGTTGAAGCATCTGAGTTTTGATTTCATCTCGGGCATGGAACTCAAGGTCATAAGTTCAAGCCCTTTTTTGGGCTCCATGCTGGGTGTGGAGTCTACATACGAAACAAACAACAAAAAATAAGGAAACTAGCTAGGAATGAATCTCATGGAAGACAAGAAACACCTTTATACAGAAAAGTAGGAAACATTGTTGAGAGGAATTCACGAAGACTGAAATAATTGGGAGATATGCTTTGTTCATGCATCAGAAGATTTGATGTTGTCGAGATTTCTGTTTTTCACAGCTTGATTCTTGCAAACAGTGCAATCCCAGTCAAAATCCTGGCCTTTTGTTTTTTTCCTTAGAAGAAATGAAGAAGTTGATTCTGAAATGTGTATGGAAAGGCAAAGGGTCTGGAATAGCCAAAAAATTCTTCAAAAAAGAACATAGTTGAAGAACTTACACTGCTTATTCTTGCTGAATTTTAAGACTGATAGTAAAGTCACAGTAGTCAATGTCTTTGGCATAAAGTTAGGTCAGTTTAACAGAATAGAGTCCAAAAAGAGAGCAAGCACAAGTATTGTCAATTGACTTTTGCCCAGAGTGTTAAGTCAGTTAAGTGGGGGAAAGGGAAGTCTTTTTAATGAATAATTCTGCATGATATTCAGGCGGAAACAATACGGACCTTGACCCCTACTTGATTCTGAGCACACATCTTAATTTGGGATGGATTATAAACCTAACTATAAAAAGTAAAACCAGGGCAGCTGGGTGACCCAGACTCCTAAGAGTCCAACTCTTGATTTTGGGCTCAGGTCGTGATATCAGGGTCATGAGATCAAGGCCAGTGTCATGCCCTGTGTCGGGCTCCATGCTCAGCAGGGTGTCTGCTTGAGATTCTTTCCCTGTACCCCTCCCCCTGTGTGCGCTCTCTCCCCCTCTCAAATAAATATTTAATAAGAAAAAAAGCTAGAACCAGAAGGCATTTGTATGAAAACATGGGAGAATATCTTGACAACCTTGAGGTAGGTCAATCTTTCATATACAGAACACCAGCAGCACTAATTACAACAGAAAAATAGATACACTAAGAAAATTAACAGGCAAGACGGACTGGGAGAATATATTCAGAATACATGTTCTTAAATGTTTAATTTTTTCTGAAATATGTTAGCATTATTCATATCCATGGCACCCCATTATTCTATCCTATGCCAACTTTTTTTTTTTTTTTATTGTTTGTTTAAGTCAGATAGGCACACTGTACCACGGGAAGTCTCTGATTGGCTTCTCCTTATTCACTCTGTCGTAAATGTTGATTCTTTTTCAGTTAAGGTCTTGCCCAGACTATTCAGGGACTCCTTGCAACAGAGAAAGTCGATCTTAGATCCTTTCAATCCTTCTGAAGTCGTTGGCTGTTAGATGAAGCTGGAAGACAATACCAGTAGCTTCCTTTGAGAGGAGATGATAGCTTATGGGTCTTAGTTAATTGAGGCCCACTGTTGTTTTCTGGTTTTTAAAATATTGTATTTATTTATTTATTTAAGAGAGTGAGAGCGAGGGGAGGGGAGGGCAGAGGGAGAGGAGGAAGCAGACTCTGCGCTGAGTGTGGAGCCTGAATGCGGGGCTCTGTCTCACGACCCTGAGATCATGACCTGAGCTGAATCAAGAGTCACACTTAAATGCCTGAGCCAGCCAGGCGCCCCTGTTTTTCATGGGGTTTGTTTTGTTTTGTTTTGTTTTCCTTATGTGATTAAACACGTAACGCCTTGCAGATGTGCTGAGGAAAGCAACAGAGCTCATAAGGGAAACAGACTCAAAGTCTGCAGGTGCAAGGTCTGCTGCCCTTAAGACTTTGCTTCCTGCCTCCCATTTATAACCAAGAATAAAACCAATGGGAAATAGAAACCAAAAAATGAGACTAGTCCATGCAAAAGAACAAAGATAAAATTAAAAATGAGAGGTAGAGCAATATCTTAAAGGCCAGTATGCAGCATGCAGTTAAAATTCCCAACTCGAAAACTGATGCTGAGACTATTGGATTGATTTTTGTACTTGCAGGTATAAATATTGTAGGTACATGTGTATGTACATACATTGCTTATAAATACACATGTACGCACATGCATACACACAGACATCATTTCATCAACTGAAGTGTTGGGGGGAGGGTCACAGTCCAAGTGGGTAAATAGGTTTGAAAGGCAATAGAATTAAGTTTCATCCAAGGTTGCACAGCTTGAGGAAACGACCTTGACCTCTGTCTGTAAAGCGGTGCCTTCTACATAGGGGGCTTCTGAGGGTGGTACGTGTTCCTATTTGTCCAGCATGTGGAATAATGCCTGCGTTGTAGCCAGCACTCATGAGTGCTGATTAGAAGTGAAATGAAGGAGCCCCCGCCTCGACCCTCACTGGCTGGGAGAGCGAGGAGGGCCCCTTCTCCTTCCCTCAGAGGAAGAAATACCGGTGGAGGGCAGGTCACAGGCTTCCTGGCAAGTTCCCACTGTTGCAGGTGACAGTCCTGCCAATAGGGGAGCGTCAGGCAGCGCTGCTTGAGTGGACAGGTGGCTGGAGCGGATCCGTGCTTCCCACGGGAGGAATGTGAGATGACTTTAGGTGGCACCCAGATAGATGTTGTACGTTTTAGAAGGTATTTATTACAGGGTGTGTTACAAGAAAATAGTACGTAGAGAGTGAGTTGACTTAAAGGAATGTTAAATGGAGCGGGTGGTTTGTGAACGTCATGAACATTTTAAAAGCAATAGTTGATTCAAATAAGACTGAGAAAGGTCTTTAGATCTGAGATTTTTGGCTCTTTGGGAGTTATTTATTTATTTATTTAAACTTCTTGAGAGAGAGAGAGAACCTGTGAGAGGTCATAGGGAGGGGAGGGGGGAGAGAAGGCATGGAGCAGGCTCCATGCCCAGTGTGGAGCCAGATGTGGGACTCAATGTCAAGACTCTGCAATCACAACCAGGAGTTGGTGGGCCAACGGTCTGTGCCACCCAGGTACCCCTAATTCATTCTTCTTGTGTCCTACAGTCACTGGCACATTGTGTTAGAGTTGTCATTATCTTTGCATGTGCATGTGGTCAGTCTTTCTTGTGGTATGGCTGGACCACTGCACCTGCAGCCCCTGGCTGGTTCAGTCCACGTACCACTTATGGGCCATTTGAAGAAGGAGCACAAATCCTGATTGCTATTCGAGAACCATCCATTGATACCTTCTGATGAGATCCAGAAAGACTCAGGAGCACAGCCTACATCTGGTGGCTCCGGATCGAGGAAAGAAATCTCAGAGGCGATGATAGCCATGTCTTGAGAAAGGCAGCCTTGCCAGTGCCCTTGGCAGCATGAAGGTCGATGTTGTGTGGAAAGGGAAGGCTTAACCAACTCTTACCAATCATGTTGAAAGGGAAAGACTTAAACCAACTGAAAGGGAGGATTTAACCAGCTCTTACCAATCATCTGAAGCCTTTCATTCTTTCCAAATAAGTCTAAAACAGCTTGTTCATAAGCAGAAAGCTAAAATTCTAAGCAATAAGAAAAACATTAACAAACTAGTAGGGTTTCTTTTTTCAGTCTTACAACTGATGTCTTAGAATGAAATGTGTCTTAGAATGAAATGTAGCACATGGGTAGTGTAGAAAAATTTTTAAACAAATTAAAACACACACACACACACACACACACACACACACGAGATATCTCTGAGGCTTCTCCTGTTCCTCTGCTGTTCTTCAGCCTCCCTGCCTACCTTCTGCTACTGGAACATTCCAAGGCACTTCCTGCCCAGAGCATTTCTATCTGCTACTCGTCCCGTCCAGAGTGCCTTCTGCACAGCTTTCTCCAATTCTGTGGGACTCCACGCAGCCCCCCCCTTTTCAGAGAGGCCTGCCCTTTGACCTTGTCTGATGCAGGTCCTTCATCCCCCATGCTGTTGTCCTTCATCCGGCAGAAGCTCTTACTTTGTCTCTGTCTCTTCCCAGGTTCCCTGCTGTATCCCCAATGCCTGGTACTTTGCAGACACTCAAGAAGTATTGTTTGTCTGGATCAGTAGTGTTAGCTGAGGGCGAATACAGAAGCTGCTCCGTGTCATCCAGGAGAGGGCAGTAGGAAGTCCAGGGAGGAGCTCCTAGAGGAAGGCAGCTTGGTCAGCTTTTCAGCAGGTAGAGCTGCTCAGCGGTGGAGCGAGTGCTTTCTTTGTAGGGCGTGCTCAGGCGGCGGCTTGGTGTTGTTGAAGGGTTCTTGCCCTGGATGTCAGGGTTTGACCAGGTCATTGGAAGGCCCCTTCCTTCCTAACATCCATGTTTGAGGACTATTCTCACTGGTCTGTGGGTCTTTCTCAACTGCAGATATGGCTCTTACCACTAGAGGGCACTAGGTGATGCCTTTGAGGACAGTGCTCTTGAAACCACCAACAGAGAGAAAACAATTTTTTCTCTTTTAATTATTGAAGTATGGTTGACCTGTACAACATTATGTCAGTTTCAGGTGTGCAGCATAGTGATTTGACACATCTCTATGTTACTCAGCACTCACTACGATTACAAATAGTCACCGTCTGTCACAGTACAGTGTTAATACAATATTACTGATGATATTCCTAACATACTTTTCATCTTTGTGAGTTATTTATATAAGCGGAAATATGTACCTCTTATTCCCCATCACCAGTTTCGCTCCCCCCACTTTCCCTCTAGCAATCTCCAGTTTTCTTTGGGTGTTGAAGAGTCTATTTTGTTTGGTTTGGTTGGAGAACAGACTTTTCATGGCACTTATGCCGCGAACACACATTTCAACGACAGCTTCACAAAACAGTCTTTAACTCTTAATGCGTACTGATACTTTCTGTTTACCTCTTGTCGTCTGCGTTTTCTAAGCCGGGGATTCGCAGACTATTTCATTGATTTTATGACCAACCCACACCTGAGCAGCTTCCGCACACCGCTATTTAATCCACGATGGGCTCATAATTCCCTGGCTTGACGTGGCCTCTCCCGGGCCTGCGCACGGGCCTGGTCTGCTGGCAGATGGGCTGGCGACCGAATGACCTCAGGTGTCTTCTCTCCCACACCCAGTGTTCGGGAGGCTGTCTGCCGGGGTGGTGGGGAGACCAGGCGCGCCTGGCTCCTTCATGCGGTGGGACCCCCAAGTGTGGTGATGTGCACCCGCGTGCTTTCCATCCTCTGCCCTCGCCACCTCTGCTGCTCTCCCATTCGCCAAAGCATGTCACGTGGTCCAGACTGAGGGCGTCTTCTCAGTGGCCTCAGTGAGGGCGTGGACATATGGACTCCGCTTCTGGATGGGAGAAGTGACAGAGTCACGTTGCAAAGAATTTGTGGTCGTTTTGCATGCCGTTGTTGTGGTGAGAAGCTAGGATGTGGCCCAGTACCATGCTGGTCCCACATCTTTCCCTCCTGCCCCCGGGATGCGCTCCATGCCGCCTCAGCACCATGGAGAGCAGAAGGATCAGAGGCTGAGTTACAAAACCCCTATGTTGGAAATGACAGGCATATAGCAGAGGAAGCCGAGCTCCAGGAAGACTGGGTGGCTTGGCCTCCTTGGGCTTTTGCCTCCGCTCCTGAGCTCAAGGAGGTGGGGCCACGTGACTTCCAGGTGGCCTTCTGTGAAAGTTGCCAAGGATGCGAATCTTCTGAACACAACCCCCCAGGAGGGTGCTGAAAGAGGCTCCAGATTCTCCCAGGGTGGAGAGTTCAGTGGGCTTGGTCCTGCTCTGATGGGACACCAGTAAGGAAAGGCAAGTTCTAGCCAAGTATTGGACAGGCCCTGACCAAGGGCTTCATTTGTTTTCAGCTCTCTTGGCAAATAGATGACTCGCCTGGACCGTATTGCCTCAGGACCACAGAGGGTCACTCTAGATGGACTCGGATGGAACAGGGGTGAGGCAAGGGCAAAAAGATGGGGTTATCATCGTAAAACACTTCCTTACTCTGAATCCCGGGAAGTCTCGCAGTAGTGCCCAGTGTATAAAATGTCCATTTCTGACGTCCTGTATCGACGTAGCTGCCTGCGTGCAGTTACTTATTTAAACATTCCGTCTGGACTGAGCTCCTGCTGTGCGTCAGGCACTGTGCCAGGCTTTGGGGACACAGAGGTCTAGCAGATCAGATGGAGTTTCTGCCCTCAGGGAGTTCACCTCTGGCGGTGCAAACGGATATTTACCAAATGGTCACAAGATCACGCTGGTGACCAGGGCATGGAAGTTGATGGCAGGCTGTGGACGGAGGTTTGCTGTGGTCAGAGAAGTCAGAAGGGCTTTCCTAAGGAGGTGAGTTGGGATCTGAAGGGTGAGCACAACAAGGCCATGTGAGTTCCGGAGGGAATAACATGGGCAAAGGCCCTGTGACAGGAGAGAGGGATGGAAATAGGAATGACTGAAAGACTGTCTGGGTGGAGCCGTGTCCCCTGGTGTAAGAGGAGGTTAGACAAGTAGGTAGAAGCCGGATGGACAAGGCCTGCTGGCCAAGCAGCACGGGGAGCCACGCTAGGGTGTTAAGCAGCGGCTTGGGGCAATGTGATAGATGCGGGAGAAAGGATCCAGTGCCATGTGCAGGTTCATTTTTTTTTTTTTAAAGGCTGTATTTATCTGAGATAAACAGAGGGAAAAAGAATGAGCAGGGAGAGTGGCAGAGGGAGAAGGAGAAGCTGACTCCCCACTGAGCAGGGAGCCCAATGCAGGGCTCGATCCCAGGACCCTGAGATCATGACCTGAGATGAAAACTGGCGCTTCATGGACTAAGACACCCAGGCAACCCCCACACCCATGGGCAGGTTTAAACAACATTGGCCCATTCGTCCTGCAGACATTTCCAGAACATCAGCAGTGTCCAGAGCCCAGGGGTCACTAAGAGAAAAGGTAGAGAGCCCGCCCCAAAGGCACTTTCATCTGAGTCGGGGTTTTCAAGTTGGTAGAACGCAGAGGCCGAAGGTAACTCCTTTCCCGTCTCCACAACCTCTGGTGTTCAGGGGCCACTCTTCTTCCTGTTACAGGTCTCCAGCTGAATTTCACTGCCTCCTGGGGAGACCCGCACTACCTGGGGCTCACGGGCCTGGAAGTGGTGGGCAAGGATGGCCAGCCACTGCCCATCAGCCTGCACCAGATCTCTGCCTCTCCCAGAGACCTAAATGACCTCCCTGAGTACACCGATGACTCCCGGACCCTGGACAAGTAAGTGTCTGTAAGAAGCCACCTGCAGAGAGCCTCAGAGCCATCCCCTCCCAGCGTGAGCAGCAGGACGCTTCAGCCCCTGAAACGCGGGGTCGCTCAGGCTCTGTGACTCCAGATTCAAACCTCAAATAGTGATCCCCATCCCGCCCTCCCCAGCCACCCCGTGAGGTCTGTGGTCTTCCCATTTTATTCACTGATATGTTTTTAAGTAAGCTCCACCCACAGCGTGAAGCCCAACTCGGGACTTGAACTCACAACCCTGAGACCAACCCCTGAGCTGAGCTCAAGAGTCAGACGTTTTAGTGACTGTGCCCCCTGAGGTGTCCCTTGTGGCTTCTCATTTTAGAGTCAAGGGAAACCAAGGCTTGGGAAAGGGAGGTGACCCCCCACCCCCAAGGGCCCCACGGCCAGAGGTGGGCAGCGTTCTCCTGCTCCCAGACACAGCCGTGCTTTGTGTGTTCTCCACCATGCTCAGTGTAGGGCCTGGAACGCCAGCTCTGCACCGGACCATGAGCAGCCCCGCTCTCGCTCTCGGGGGCTGAAAGCGTGCCATTGCTCGAGGTCGGAGGGGATGGCTCTGGAAGTGTCCATGGGTGCTGCGGGCGCTTTCCTCCGCTTCTGTCTGATTGCATCAGCCCAGACTGGGGCCAGTCAATAAGAAGACAAACCTGGGACAGGCACCGGCCCCCTGCTCAGGACAGCGGCCGGGCCTGCGCTCTGCCTGGAGTTGTAAACAGGAGGAGCCTGGAGGGGTCAGAAGGATGAGAGTTCCAATCCTGGCTCTGCCCCTTGCCAGCTAGTAAGTTTCTTAACCTCTCCAGTTACGATAGTAATGATAATAAAATTATAGAGGCTATTCCTGAAGCCCCGAATAAATGCCAGACACTGGGGCTACACTAAGCAGGTTACAGATCCTCATCCGTTTATGCCTTAAACAGCCCTAAGAGGCCACCCCCTTTACAACTGAAACTGAGCTACAGAAAGATTAACAACTGGCCAGAAGTCACCCAGACTAGTTTTGAGGGTCAGAGTCATCTGAATGGATGTCTGTGGGAGACCTGTGCACGTAACCACTGACTTCCACTGTCTTCCCCTGCCTCACTTGCCTTATCAGGAGGAGGGGATAGTAAGTCCCCTGGCGGGAGGGCAGGGAGGGAATTGCCACACCACAGCTGCACCCCCAGCCTGGCCCAGAGCGCCTGCCATCAATGGTAGACTCCTTCCTGCTTTCCCATCACGGGCCCCTTCACCGTGGCCCTCACGCCTGCTGTCCATGTCTGCTCATGAACCACTTGACACCCCAGAAGCAGATCACCCATATACTTAGGCGTGGAGCCCGCTGGGTCAGCTCCCGCTACAAAAGTGATCAGCACACAGCCGGCCCAACTTGTTCAACCACACCCACCCACTTCCCAAACCCCTCCACCCAGATGATGTGAGCACAGCAACTCCCAAGCCTGATAGCCCTTCACCTCTACACAGTTCGGTGTGTAGCTCTAAACAATAAGGACTTTAAAGAGAACATGTCAGTACTGTTGTTACACTCAAAAAAATTAATGGTGATTCCCTAAATTAGTAGACACCCAGCATGTTCCTATTTCCCTGAAAGCCTTCTTCTCATCTGCCTTTTTTATGGTTTTTTTTGGTGAAGATTTTATTTATTTATTTGGCAGAGACAGAGGGAGACCCCAAGTAGTGAGGAGCAGCAGCAGGAGAAGCAGGCTTCCTGAGGATCAGGGAGCCTGATGCGGGGCTCGATCCCAGGACTCCGGGATCATGACCTGAGCTGAAGGCAGAGGCTTAACCAACTGAACCACCCAGGCGCCCCTACGTTTGTTTCTTATATTGAGATCCAGAAAAGGCCATATGTTGTGATTGGTTGGTTTGAGGTCCAGGTAAGGTCCGTATGTTGTGATTGGTTGGTTTGAGGTCCAGATAAGGTCCATACGTTGTGACTGGTTGGCTTGAGATCTAGATAAGGTCCATATGCCATGATTCTTTGATAGATCTCTTAAGCTTTTTATAACCTCCAGGTTCCCTTCCATCTTTTTTCATTTTTTTCTTTCGAATTATCTCTTAAAGAAATATTTGTTTGCCCTATAGAGTCTGGATTTTCCTGCTTGCATCTCCATGGTATTATTTAACTTGTTCCTCAGGCCCCTGTATGTCTTGTAAATTGTTCATTAGATCTAGGCATCTGATCAGATTGAGGTTTGACCATTGGGGCAAGACATGACATGGTGTGGGTGTCACTGCAACTTCCCTTCAGAACATATAGAGTGTCTGGTGGTGAAGTTTTTCTGACATTGGTGGTCAGTGCTCAGTGGCTAGATCCACTTGGTTGCAAGACAGTGGGGCGCTGAGCCTGTCATTCTTTTTTTCACCAATAAAGAGAAATTTTTGTTCAGTTATTTGGTTACTCTGCAGTACAATGCAAATAGGAAAGGCAGTCTACATGCTTGGTTCTTTCCCTTTATTGTTCACTTTGCAAAAATCAAAAAATTGCTTCCCTAGCATACTTTAAAACGTTTGTGTTTGGTTACCATAAATCATGGATTTAAACAGACTGTGAAGGGTCTCAATTTATTGCAATTGTTATCTTATAGTTGCTTTTAGATACTGAGAGCGCTCGGATCCGTTTTTAAAAACAGTAGTCTGGGACAGCTCTCCTGCTTTCTGATGTCACAAGACATTCCAGGCTCCCTTTGTATATTTCTTGTCCCAGATGTGGAATCAGCCATTTTCCCCAAGAAGGTTTGGTTCCTTTTAGTGTGAAATGGTATTTAGAGACCATAATCTAGCCCCTAGAGATGCTCATTGTTACTGGATTGGTCACAGTTTCTAGGCTTTTCTGTGGACAGACCTGGGAAGTATTATGTAGATATTCTTAGCGGTGTCTGTAGGCACTTCCTTTCACTATCGATTATAAACACTTCGACAACTCTCTGTACTTTCAGAATTGGGTAGCATTTTTGATATGGAGACAGCCCCATGTTTAGGACACAGGGGTAATTGCTTTTAGAAGGAAATGGAAGGTTCTCCAATGGACCTAATTCCACAAACACCTCCGTTTTAAATTGCTGAATTTCCTCAGTTTTAAGATGCCAGCAATTGTAAGACACACCATCCATCAATTTAATAACGGCCTTTTAGAGAAAAAAAAGAAACATTACCTCCAAGAATGAACATTTAGATTGTAAGATTTATTCCAAATCCTGAACTTTAAGATGTAAAAGGAAAAAATAAAGTTTATTTTTAAATCTAGGAATTCCTCCTGGCACGGCAGCCTTAAAGTCACCAGGAAATTAGGAGGGAGTCGGGGGAAGGGTTACCCAAGAGGCTGAGACCTGGGTCCCTCTGTTCCTGGGGTCTGGGCTGCGGTGTGCTGAGCAGTTCAGGGCAGTCCGTGGCGGGACAGTCTTTGGGACAGACACAGGCCAAGTTGAGAAGGATGAGGCAGGCTGTTCAAAACAGGAGAACCAGAAACTGGCCAGGATAGGAGTGCAATGCGGGCGAGGTGATGAGTTCATTCAGAACAGTGGCTAAGAACACAAGGGTGCTCGGGGCTCCCTCCTAAGGACAGGGAGGGTGCTTCCCTGGGCTGTCGAGGCTGCATGATTACGGCCAGACCAGCTCCCCACAGACACACCTCCCCCTTCTCGTGCTTTTCTCACACCAAGAGCTGCCAAGTTCGCTCTAGTGCCTTAGCATCTCTCTCACAGGGCACCAGAAGGAATGAATCGAATTCTTCCACAATGTACCATAGAGCCAATAGAACACTTTACAGAAAGTTTGGAAAGTAGAGAAAAGCATCCACCTCCCATCCCCTCTGACACAAATGTGTTGTTCACTTCTTCATCGTCTCTCCTGACCCCCGTCCTCATCTTCCAGCAGTAAAATCGTTTTCCACTTCACTGCATCGTCCTTATGGTTATCATATTAACAACTGTGCAGATTTACTTAACTCTTTTACTTATCCGCTTAGGGGTTTTTTTGGTTGTTGGGTTTTTTTTTTCCTTTTACGCTAATATAAATAAACAACACTGTAATGAATATTTTTGTGCAGAGAGCCTTTCCCACAGGTTGAACAAATACTCCTTAAAGGAAAACAATTCCAGAAATGAGATCGCCAGGTTAGAAGGTCCTGAAAGATGACACAGGTCCCCCCTTTATTTTAAACCTGATGATCGCTTTGCCGCACTTTTAACAGCACCGACTGTCTTTTGTCTGATTTTACAGATGTGACATGGTCCCTCAGGGTGACTGTAATGAGTCCCACCTCCGCTTAACAAGCCAATGTGTCCAGGCTCGTGCCAGGCAGGGTGCAGGGGGCCATAAGCGGGTGTAGACCCCTCGCTCTGGTTTCTCCCACAGGTCGTGGCTGAGCCCCACCTCACTGCTCCCTCCCCGCTATTTGCAGGTTAATCGATGGAGCCAGCATCACCATGGAGGATGAGCATATGTGGCTGATCCCTTTCTCGCCTGGCCTGGACCACGTGGTCACGATCTGCTTCGACAGAGCCGAAAGCATCGCTGGCCTGCGCTTCTGGAACTACAATAAATCTCCAGAGGACACCTATCGCGGGGTAAGCCGGGGAATAGCAGCCGCGCTCAGTCCACTGTCAGGGAAACGGCGCCTTGATGAATGGCTGGCGTGGCTGCTGGAGAGGTGCATAAATCTTCCAGAACTTTCCAAATGGAGCTGGGGGGTTATAGCCAGGGAGAGAGCGCCTTGCTCTTTGCTCCTACTGCAAACAGCAAATGTGGGCTCAAGAGCCCAAGGCAGACTTGGGACATGGAAGCACTTTGTCTCTTCTGGGGGTTGGTGGGTCCTCCGCAGGCCCAGCCCCCGAACTGTAGTGGTCGGTTGGGGCCCTGTTGTTCATTGAGCACTTTGGGGGCCAGGCCCTGAGCTGTGGGCTCTGCACCCATTCATTTCAGGGGACCCTCACCCCAGCCTCCGGGAAGCAGATGTATACTCTCTTTCAGAGGATTAAAAACTGGGGTTCAGAACAGTACGTTCACCCATCCCAAGGTCACACAGCAAGAGCCCCAGTGCCCATCTGCTGGGCTGGGAGCCCAGACTCCAGTTCCATACCATGTTCTCCCACTCCTGGGTGTGTCAAAGCAGGGGTCTTGCCACACTGTGGAAAGAGAACACCAGAAGTGCCCTTTGCAAGGGACCTTCTGTCCTTGTGTGACTGTGGACTATGATATGTTCGTCCCCTCCCCACTACAACCCAGAAGTGATGGTGACAATGTCTGCTAAGATAGAGCCATGCTGTTGGGGCCCTAAAGTCATAAGGCCCTGGTCTGAATCCCCGCTCTGACCCCAGCCAGCCATGTGATCTTTGGCGAGTGGCCTGCTTTCCCTGCATCTCCGTTTCCCCATCTGTAAAGTGAGGAGGAAGAGGATGATAACCTGGCTTGGGAAGGTGGTCGTCATCCTCTGCCACACAGACGTTAACAGAGCCAGGCCTCCATCCCGGGAGCCCCGGTGTGGCTCCCCACCATGCCTATGCCACGACATTTCTCCCATGGGCCCCGTAGAACCATGGGGGTTTGCCAGCGTGGAGTCGGTGGCCCCAGGCATTCACCTTCTGGGGCGACAGCCCCTCCAACAGTACAGATCCTCCTGGGCCGCACTGGCATCTCCCGGAGTGTGCTGTCAGATCAGCACGTTTAGAAAGGCAGACAGATTGGCATCAAGAAAACATTCTCCGGGCTCAGCTCGTGCCTCTGGGCCCATATCTTCCCTTGAGCAAATCGGTCCTTCCAGATAAGGCTCCGTGACCTGGATTTGCTGCCTGGCAATCTTGGGCCCAGAGCCCTGCTTCCAAGGCCTGGCTGCCATCCGTGTGGGCGAGCAGGTGACACGTGGCCACAGTGGGAAGAAGGAGGCAGGGAGATGGGCAGAGTCTGGGGCGGGGGGGTGAGGAGGATCCCAGAGTACAGGGGATGGAAACTCTGCGTCTCCCCAGGAAAATGCCTCGGGCACCTGTGTCCCCCAAGGCCCTGTGGGTGCCCTGGGGACGGGTCCCTGGCGTGTGGTTAGAGCCGGGCCCTGCACGTTGGAGATGGGCTTCAGATCCCCGCAGCAGGTCCTTGGGCAAATTGCTTAGCGTCTTTGGACTCCTGGTTTCCATGGCTGCAAGATGGAGGCGGTAGTAGAAACTCTGTCCAAGGGAATAAACAGGCGTGGGGAAGTCGGGCCCTTCCTAGAGGTGGGGGTCGTCCTGGAGGGGGCCCTTCCCGGGCCTCCGCCGTGATGCCCAGCTTCCGGCTAGCTCCACACCCAGCTGCAGAAGGACCTCCTCTTTCGAGGCGAGCCCATGAAACCGCAGGAGTCGCGCTCATTGGTCTGGTCCGGTTCCATGTCCTGGTCCAATCATATGACCAGCGGGTGACAGTTCTGTTTGTCCGGGTCCAGCCCTCGGGCCGGGGTCTGAACCCACCTGAGCAAAGCCTAGTGGAGAGATGTAGGAACAGCCTTTCGGTCCCCATATCCAGCCGTGCCCGAAGCCGCTTACCCTACACTTTTCAGGCTTATGTGCCCTATGACCAGCTGCCATGAGGGGGGTCCCCGAAATGCTGAAGGAATGAAGTGGGACCCAGGGCGGGGCTCTTCTCTACACAGAGGAGCCCTTCTGTGTCTCCCAAAGGTGAAAATCGACCAGTTTGGTCAGCAGTCGGGCCCACGTTGCTCACCATGAAGATGTGGGGAGTCCTGATTCCAAAATGCGTTGTCAGAGGGAGAGTGCTGACCTCCTGCCCCCTCTGCTCACCCACCACCACCCCCACTCCCCCGCCCCAGGGAAGCCACTCCAGACCCTGCTTTGAGATTGACTGGTAGATCCTGGCCTCTGGTTGGTGATATCCGTCCCAGGCCAGTGGAACACCTTGGCCCAGATTGAACCCATTCGGCAGGCTTTTGGTAAGCGCCTGTGACTCACCAGGCCCTGAGGCAGATCTAGATGGCCCGGCCAGGGTCTCTGCAGAGGGAGGCCCGAAACGTTGTACCACCTCAGGCCGCTGAGCCAGGCCACCATGGCAGGGGCCACACCTGCCTGTTCCCCTGCTATCCCTCCAGCACACAGCTCAGTGCATGGCATGGAGCGTGGCCAGCACGAGAAAGGGGCCCAGCCAGGTGGTCCTGGTCTGAGAAGGCCAGACCAAGGGCTGTCCCAGGCCTGGGGCCTCCGTGAGGGCTCCCCATCACACTCAGACGTCCACGACAGCCCCGTCGGCCCACGCCACTGGCCTGCATGCTGGCTGGCTGCCTTTCTTCAAGCGTGTTTCTCCTTTTGTTTGCCAGGCCAAAATCGTCCACATCTCCCTGGATGGCCTGTGTGTCTCCCCTCCAGAGGGCTTCCTCATCCGGAAGGGGCCGGGCAACTGCCACTTTGATTTCGCTCGAGACATTCTCTTTGTGGACTACCTGCATGTTTGCCAGCTGTCCCCGCCGGCCCGGAGGTGAGGGCTAGCAGCATCAGGAATGTCCCCTCCCCGTCCTCCGGCTGCTGGCTTCACACGTAGCTCTGAAGTCGCTACCTAAAGGTTTTGAAATGATGATCAAATGCGTCGCTTTTCAACCTGGTGTTTTCTAATGCACTGCCAGGCAGGCGTCCGCGGAAGCCCGTGGGATGAGCCCACCTTGTCTGGGGATGTTTGGGTTCCCCACGGTCTGGAGGGCTTCAGCTCTTTTAATACTTCGTTGCACCTCCTGCTGGGAAAAGAGGCTCCAGCCTGCGTCCTGTTCCAGAAATGCCCACTGGCCAATTCGGGGAAGGGCCTTCTCTCTCATTCCCGAGTTCCTGGTTTAGAAAGATTCAAAGAGGAAATGAGAGCCTAACATTTCGTGGGTGCGCTGATATTTCTTGGCCCCGTCTCAGCTGCATTAAGGTTATAACGATTTGTAAATGCCACATTCAGTTTACTCCTTTAAACCCCTCCCGCCCCCCATGTCCAAACGCCAGAGGCCAAGCTCACAAAACAAAATGAGTTTCCCTCCACCATGGCTGGGATCGCTTCTTGGACCGGTCACTGGGAACAGCCACTTAATTATAACAGCGCCCTTGAAATAGAAGAAAACTCAGCAAGGCCTGGAAGGTACTGGCCCACGGACCAGGGAGAGAGGTGCCAAGGGAGGAGTGTGCAGAGGTTGAGAACTCTTCCTCGCAAGTGCTAGATCCGTTCAGATGCTTTGCGTTCATCCTTCAGGGAATCCTTCCTGAAGGGGTTATTATGCCCATTTTACAGATGTGGGCATTGAGGTCCCCGCTACTGAAGGCCCTTGCTCAGGCTCCCAAAGTAAAGACTGCAGGGTACGTCCCACCTTCCTGCCTCCTCTTCCTGCCAGCCTCCCATCCTGCCCCACGATCGAGCCCCTCTGGTGCTTTCCTACCACAGGGCCTTTGCTCTGGCCGCTCCTCTGCTTGGAAGGTTCAGCTCTGATGCTTTGTGTGGCTGCCTCCTTCTTAGCTCAGGTGCTGGCTCCCTGACCACCCCCTGGGGTAGTCTGCCCCAGCCCCGCACTCCCTCCCATCCGTCACCCCTGCACGGGTCTCGCTCAGCCGTGGGCACAGCGTGCGCTTGCCCTGTTCATGAAAGGGCCAGAGGGCTGGGTGGTAAAGAGCAGACTCCAGAACAGACAAGGTCAGTCCCCGCTGCCAGGGAACCTCCCCACCCGCCGTGTCCTCATATAGTGTGCGGCTGGGAGAATGACTGACCAGCCATCAAGGCCATTGAGATCTTCTGCTTCCTGGTGATGTTTTGTGTCTTTTTAGGCTTGACCCGCAAAGCCTGGAGCGGGCGACCATGGACTACGAGGCGCCCCTGATGCCCTGAGGCTGTATCCTCCTCCCACCTGTCTGTGTATCCTGGGCCCTCGGGGTCCGTGCCCGGAACCCCAGGAGAGGGCTCAGCCCTTGTGGTGGTGTTGGGGTTTGGGCAGGCCACAGCCGAGGTGCTGGGGCGCCGTGCCGGGAAACCCAGGGGAGGATGGGAGGCTCCCCGGGGCCTCGGGCTCACTGAGCACTGCTGGGGCGGGGGGCGGTGACATGGTTCCAGACCCCGCCCCCTGGTCAGCCAGCTGGCTGAGGTTTGGACTGAGGTTTCCAGAGGCAGCACCTAGGACTCCAGCTGGGAGAGGCCAGAGAAGCTGGAGCTCTCCCCAGGGACTGAACTGGGGGCTGTCCTTGGAAGCAGGCCAGGGAGGAGATGAACACAGAAGTAAGGATAGCCCCAGTTTGCTGGATCCTTTCCTGGGCCTGGCACTGTCACAGTGCATTTGTAACTCAGTCCTCCCCCCAGCCCAGTGCGGTGGTGCTGTGAGCATCCCCATTTCACAGCTGAGAACACAGGCCCAGAGAGGTTAAGGAACTTGTCCAAGGCCACAGAGCTGGGAAGGGGCCAGGCAGGTGAGTGAACACGAGCATCCTGATTCTCCTAGCAACCTGTTCTCCTGGACAGAGTGCCCATGGCTGTAATAGGGCCTAGAAGCCACCTTTCCTACCCTGCCTGCCCCTGGAATGCTGGGAGCTGGCGGGGGGACAGGGCTGAGGACTGTGGGAAGCAGTCAGCCATGGTGGCTCATGCAGCCACGGCCCATCCCTCCTGGTGCTCCAGAGCTCCTGTATTTTCCCCCCTTCGCCCACCCACCCCAACCCTGCACACTTGAAACGGACGGAGAAGGCAATGGGCGCTCTGTTCTTGTCATTTTACAACCAGGGAAACTGAGGCAGGAGACAATTTGAGTCCTGGTCACTTTGTTCAGTGCCACCACACAATGAGTTTGTGACAGAATGGTTCACTTCCTGCCAGCTCCCTGGAGAGCATCACCACCCCCCCCCCGCCCTCCTGTATCCCGGCTTGGAGGACAGCTTTTAATTCTTAAAACACGCACATACGTAGTATAAATTCAAGACAGTTTGATGCCACGTATATTCTGTTGGGCTTCAGGCTCCATGAGAGTAAAAAATTAAAAAAAAAAAAAAGATGTTTTCCTTTTATTCATCTGTAGAAGCCCCCGAAAGTACAGCCCTATATTATCTTTGTCGCTGTTTTGCTTTGTTCTTGGAAAATTAAGCCTGTTTTTCCTTAATAACGTCCCTTAGTCATTTTCCAGTTGCAACTCCTGACCAGCTGCGGCGATCCCTATTATATTGGTCTCACGGGCCTGGAGCTGTATGATGAGCGGGGGGAAAAGATCTCTCTGTCGGAAAATAGTATCCTTTTGAGGCAAAGGGGACACTACCCCAACAGGAGGGTGCATGGGAGGGTGCAGAGAAGGACAGGAAATGTCCCTGTAGGAGTCAGACCCCGGGATAAAAACACCAGTGGGCTCTGCTACAGGTCAGATGCTGACCCCTGGGAGGGTGGGCAGAGCCATGGGCAGCTCCCAGCCCCTGCTGAGGTGTCCGTGGCAGGAGTCCCATGCGACAGAGAGTCCTGTGGCCCGGGGATTTGGGAGAGGATAACCAGATGCACCCCGTCCCGGAGAACTACAAGTAGTACTTTGGAGTTCTAAAGGCTCTGGCAAGGCCTGCAGGGAGCCTCCTGTGGCACTGGATTCAACCCAGAGTGTCCTGCATTTCTTGACTATGGACCCATTTGTTCATGGAACACCCCCACCAGATTTTGCAAACTGCTAGCTCACTGAGTTTTTCAATATTTTAGCTTAGTTGCTAATATTTTTTTAAAAATCAGGGAGTTTCACGGGAAAACCTTCAGTCTTCGGCTACTCTTGAGAAATTAGCAGTAGCCATGTACAGTGATCATGGCTAGACCTGAGTATCCACCGCCCTTCTGCCCCAACATGTCCTTACTGTCTTCTACCAGGCCCCCAAAACAAATTGCTAATATTTACTGAGGGCTCACTCTGTGAGGGCTTGTCCCATGGTGCCTCATTTGCTTGTGAAGGTGAGTGCTGTTATCCCCATTTTACACGTGAGGAACTAAGAGATGTTAAGTAACCTGCCCAAGGTCACACAGCATGTGAGCATAGAGCTGGGAGTTTAGCTCTACAGACCATTGTCTGACCACTGAACTGCCAGGCTGCTTCTTTTGATGTCACCTGCCTGAGCCCTCTGGGCCCTTGCCCTGGGATCCCCAACCCACCAGGATCACAGGGTCCCACCAGAGCAGGTCTAACCCCAAAGCCTGTCTTGTACCTATTGGGGTCCCTGGGTTCCCTCTGGATCCTTTTCTGCCTTCCCCTGGTGACACCATCCTCCTGGCCTGGGATGAATGATTCCTGGTGGTTTTGATGGTTATTAGTGACTCCTCAGATGTACAAGGCTTGTTCAATTTCACCGAGCCTGCTCACATCCATTCTGGGACGTGGGGGTTTTTATACCCATTTTCCAGATGAGGAAGCAGGCCCTGAGTTGTTCTGTGACTTGCCCCAGACCTCACAGGTGGGAAGGCAGAGCCAGAGCTGGAAGTGGTCGGTCCAGATCCACGATGATGTCCAGCCCTCCAGTAGCCATCACTGGGGTCAGGCTCCCCCAGTGTGTTCAGTCCCCGTCTGGTCCCCCCATGCCAAGGCCGGATCCAGCCATCCCTCAGCCCCTTCGCCAAAGAAAAAAACCTTCAAAGTTTGCCCTCCACTCCCCAGAGTGTCAGCCACAAATTTGTTCCTGCCTCGAGACTGTTCTCTTTCCAGCCGACTGTCTGCCTGGCCGCCCCCCAACCCCTCCCCTCACCGTCACGGCTTGGTGGAGAGTTCGGTTGGAGATAAAAATAACCAAGAGTCATCAACAGGAAGATGGTATTTAGGGCCTTGGACCTGGATGAGAACCTCCCCCCTCCCCCAGTGAAGGGTGCGGGGAGATCTGGAGGCCTGGGGTTGAGCCCTGGGGCAGCCTGAAGCAGCGGAACAGGAAGGCCCCTGGCATTGCAGCCATGAGAGCCGGAGGCAGGAGGGAAACCAGGCGAGCACAGGGCCCAGAAGCCTGGAAGGAAATCTGTAGAAGGCGGGTAACCCGCTGCACAGACACTACTGAGCCCCAGCTGAGGACTTGCGCGTCTCCCAGCAGATCTCCAAACCAGGACACTCTAGGGGGTGGAAAGTGGGCTTTATGAGTGATTACAGCAGGACTACAGGAGTAAACCCAAACTGTCCCGGACTGACAAGGAAGCTTCTCCACGCCGGCAATTGGTGCCCTTGCCAAGGAGGGATCCACATAGAAGTGGGGGCAAAAGCCTCACAGGGACGAGGCCAAGAGACAAGGGCGGAGGAGCAGCCGTGACAGTGACTTTCAGAGTTGAACAGACAAATCTGGGGGCCCCCCCACAACAGGCCCCTCCTCAGCAATGAGAAGGAATAAAACTCTTAATCACACAGCACGGCGAACCTCACTTCTGCCAAGTGAAAGAATTCAGGCCAAGAAGCGTACGCAGTGCAGGATTCCTTTTATATAAAAATTCTAGAAAATACAGAGTAATCTGTAGTGACAGAAAGTGGACGCGCCCGGGAGCAGCAGAAGCAGGGAGGGTGGGATTCCCAAGGGGTGCCAGGAACCTCTGGGGGCGACGGATGTGCTCATTAGCTTGATTGTGGAGATGATACACCGTAGTGTATATGCACGTGTTAAAACTTACCACGCCGTGCACTTGAAACACGCACGGTTTACTGTATGCAGTACGGACTCTATTTCTCCATCAAGCTGTTTTCAAAGAAAGAATTTTGCTCTAAAGGGGAATGGACAAACAGGTTAGTGGCGGGAGGAGGCTTGATGATATTTTAAGCATGAACAAGGAAACATTCAATGCCTGGACACAAGGGTTGTGGGGAGGAGGGGATGGGAAGCCTAAACCAGGGATCCTATCGTGAAGGTTACGGTAAGTATGTCATGGCGGGGACATGGGAGTGCATCCCATTGGCCTGAGGTTCTCCGCCTTCCATGTGCCCAAGAACCATCCGGAGACCCTGTTACAAGTATAGGGCCACACCACGTCCCTTCAGCCCCGCTCCCACCACAGCTGAGGCGGGACAGTCCCTGGGTGTGCTCACAGGGCACACTTCCAGGGCTTCCAGCTCTCTGCCCTTCGAAAGCCAGTAGCGCCCTCAGCTTGTGGGGTAGGGAGTCCATGCATCCAGGGTAACCTTCAACAGTGTGGAAGGGGTCCGTGGATAAACACCCCAGCCTCTTGCTTTGGGAGGGACACTTCTGAGGTGCGTTCTGTGGGTCCCTGCAAGCACCCCAGAGGGATGGAGCCCCATTTGTGTACCGCAGAGACCAGCTCAAAAACTGCTGGGGGGTTTTCTCCTGCCCTATCTTACTCTCCCTACTCCCTCTTGAGAACAGCTTCCAAATAAGCAACCTATACTCAACCCTTGCCTGAGGCTCTGCTTTCAGGGCACCCAAAATAGGACACCCACGGAATCAGGGGCTCTGCATTTCACGTGCACATCAGGCTCTCCCAACGGCAGAGGTCCCAGGAACCATGTATTAAAGAACAGGCAGTGAAGAACAAGAAGCCTTTCGCAAAGGGGAGGGGCCGGGCCAGCTCTGTTCTTGCAGAGAGTGAACTCTGGCAATGTGAAGTTGAGGTTGAAGGCAGCAAGAGACAGGAAGCAGGCAGACCAATTAGCAGGCTGTTACCAGTGTCCCAGCAGGGAGTAACGGTGCGAAGGCAGCAATCAGGCCGTGTGTGAGCATCCTTTGATTTATAGAGCACAGAAGGGTTCACACAGAAATGACACTAGCTTTATTTAACGTCCCGGGCGCTACAGTTGTTTTGTTGTTTTTTTTTTTTAAAGCTCGCGTTTCTAGCATCCCACATGTTTCTTTTTGATCCCCTTCTTCCAGACGTTGATACGTCAGCCCGATGCCATGCCGCTTCATTTTGTTCAATCTTGTGTTTTCAGGATCTTGACATTGGTGCCAAGAATGTGAAGCTTTACGTCAATAAAAATCTCATCTTTGATGGCACGTTAGACAAAGGAGGTGGAGAGGCCCCGGCTGACCAGAGCTTCCCAGTTGGTGTGAAACAAGAGCAGGACGAGAGCAGGGAAAGGGCCCTGGGTGCCCCCTTGGGAGAAAGCGGAGAGGCCCGCAAGATGGCTGGCACAGATGGGGAGCTCTCGCCTCCAGCTGGAGCAGTAGCTGATGTGAAGCTTCCTTCCCAGGGAACATTACTTGGTGGAAAAATGAATCCTCCCGACCGCGCGAAGGACAGCTTGTCCAAGTTAGACGAAGGCGTGAGCTGCTCGGTAGCCCCAGCTTCCATAAGTGGTGCGCTGGGGGCTCCCCCACTCTGCCTGCCTGTGGAGTGCCCTCCCCTTGACCCAGAGCTCTCTCTGGCCCAACAGCTGGAAAACCTCATGGGCAGAAAAGTCTCCGAGCCGCCAGCGAAAACCCCATCGTGGTTGCAACCTTCTGCCACAGGGAAGAGCAGGAAGCAGGGAGGCAGGAAGTCAAAACCACTGTGGCTGAGTCCTGAGAAGCCGCTGGACTGGGAAGGCAGACTTGGATCAGACACCACCACCAACCCTGTGGGGGAGGCTCCCAGAGAGGCCAAGGTCGGGGAGAAAGGCCCCAGGCGTGAGCCAGGGCGGCCAAACAGCTGGAATGTCCTCACTGGGGAGAGAGCCCAGAAGGTGACCCCCAAAGCCTGTGATGACTTTGACATCTTTAACCAGCCCGCCAGCAGGGAGCACCCTGCTAGTGGGAGGCGGGGCCCGAGGAAGGACACCCTCATCAGCAGTCACAGTGATGGCCCGCCGACCGGTAGAGGTAAGTTCGAGAAGCCTTCAGACCCGGGTGCCATCGTCCCTGAGTGCGGGCCACTGATTGGCACGATACCATTTGGCTCCACAAACCTTTGTTTCGTCTATGAAGCTAGGGGGTTCTTCTCAACCAGTGGTCACAAATTCATGGTCTCAGGGGCCATGGAGGTGGCAGCGATGAGCAGAATAGACAAGACATTCTGCATCTTAAATTTCTTGATTTGTCATTGTCACCAAGTTATTTCCCTTTTGCCCATTTTTGTCACCACGTGGCTTTTCCACTCTAGGCTTTGTTATTCCACCTCTGATAGAGCCATCGGTCTCTGGTGACCTCACTGTATTCTTCACTGTACCGTCAGAATGTAACACGAGTGTGACCATAAACAGCCCTTGGCACTTGCCTGGGTATGGTAGGTACTATAGGGAGTGGTGAGGACTGCAGCGCTGGGGAGGGCCAGCCCATCTAAAGCGGGCAGCTGCTACTCCACTCAAAATGCCTTCTGGCATTCAGCAATGCCAGGCCGATGTGCCAGGTCTCCCTTCTCCTTTTGTAAAGAGAAATCGGAAGTGTGCAATATTATTCTTCAGTGTTGGCAACGGATGGTGATTATTTTTAAACCACTATGTAGGTCAAAAAAAAAAAAAATCTGCTGGGAGGACTCACCTGGTGTGTGAACTTTGTGGTAGATTCTATCTGAGGAATCGGAGAGGCTGGGTTTCTAAATATTTGCACTTGGATTTGGCTCCCGGGGAGTGTCAGACCGTTTGAATCCAGCCTCTGCTACTTCTAGGCTGGGACTTGCAGAGCTGGGCACATCCACTTTCTGAGTCTCGGTGCACTCATCGGTAAAATGGGAATGAACCGCCTCCCCGCCCCTCAGTGTTGCGAGGAATGAATGAGGGGATGGCGTCACATAGCAACTGGAGGCTGGCGTGTGGGAAGTGCCCCGCGAGCCCCAGATCCCAGGTCCTCTGAATGGAGCTCCGCCCCACCCCGCACCGCGCAAGCGCAAACCACCTAGGCCTGTGTCCTGGTTCCCCATCACCCACCCACAAAACGGCGAATTCTGAAATCCCTCCGAGGCTCAGTTCCCTGATCTATGACATGGTGCCAACCACACCCATCTCCTGGGAGGGCAGAATGAGAGTCTACATGGGCAGCGTTTGGCACAGTGCCAGCCGCAGGTGTTAACTGCCCTTGATCGTTGTCCCTCCCCCCACTCTCTGATTCTGCCTCCTGGTGTATCTGTGAAGCCATTGTATCTGTTTCCTAGTGAATCCGGTCAGCATCTAGTCTGTTACCATCCAGAAGACAGACCTCTAAGGTATGCACTCAGCCAGAGTCTACGCTTAGACATGCAGAGACCCCCAAAGTCCCGTAGGGCACGTCCCTCAGACTCAGGGCACCTTTCCACGTAAACAATGGGCTCCTTTCCAGGCAGAGCTTTATGCGCACACACACACACACCCCCACCCGCCCCTCCACCTCCAGGCTCCCCGGTCTTACACATTTCTGCTGCCCACCCCCACTCACAGTGAGACCGGTGTCAGAGAAGAGAGCAGAGCAGAAGAACTGAGAAGCCCTTTGAGGGCAGAGACTGTGTCTCATCTGTTTCGGGGTCCCCCGGACCCAGGTACCCGGCAGGTGGTGGGTCCTCTGCAGCGTGGGAGGGGTGGTGTAAAGAAGAACTTTGGTGGCTGGATGCGTGGCATGTTTGCGTTAAGCTAGGCTCTCACCCAGGCACGTTACTAAAATGATTTCATCCTCACGCCAGCCCCATTTGGCGATAAAGAAAATGTGAGGCTTAAGTAACTTTCCTCACGTCCCATAGCCAGAAAGGGTTAGAGCAGGATCTGAACCCAGGCCATCCTGCCCTAGCATCCACGCCTTGAACCCAGTGACACCCCATTTCCGCAGCCACCCCACAAGGGAGAGCCAGGCAAGCCGGAGCCTTCCTGGTAAACAGACCCACAGAACCTCTGGGACCTTCGAGGTGATGGGTGTTATTCTAACTTGTCCACATTCAGAAGATTTGGTCTCATTTTAATTTCTTTCCAGGCATTTCGCTGCTTGGCTTAATGACACATTGAGAACCGAGCCCTGGAGATTTAATGCTTGTTAAGCCAGTCATGCTAAAAAGGAAAGTTGCTTAGAAATTTTAAATTACCCATTACATAGAGTCAAATCCCACAGCCCTGCCCTTCAGGAAAGGCGCCGGCCGAGCCCTCCCACGATGCTTGTAGAATGAGTGACTGCCTGAGTTCTTCCCTGGGGCCAGAGTCCTGTTGTCACCAAAGGATAGAGCCCAGAAATCCTTTTGTCCAACAAAGCATCTCATTGTAATGTCATCTGCATTTTGGAAGTGTCTGCATCAGGGGTCCATTGGCTAGAGGTGAATAAAATTGCACCTGCCCCATTTGAGCGCAGGACCTCCAGAGACCGGAGGTGTGGCTGCCCATCGCCCAAAATTGGAAGGGAGAAGCAGAAAGCCAGTGGGCTCCCGGGAGACTTCTCCCAGCCCACTCCCCAGGGCCACTGGGCTCTGCCTCTGCCACCTTCCCACACTCTTCTTCATGAGATCAGCTTTCTTTGCTCTGTGCACAGGGCAGGAGATGCCCCATAGCCCAAGAGTGACCTTCCCCCCCATGGCTCTCGCTCCCAAAGTCTCAGGGAAAACACTGATTGGCCAAGGTGGTTTAGGTGTCTGCCCCCTGTCCAATTGGCCGCCACCGGAGGCCTGTTCACGTTGAACACGCATAGCTCTGTTATGTCTCCATACCTCCATTCTCGTTTCCTGTTTCAGGAGCGATTAGCATATACCTCTCAGTGGTGCCGTTGATTTTTACAAGTTCAAGTTTTGAACTTTGTAGTTCCTGTTTACCTCCACCAAGGGGTAGTTTTAAGGCTTCAATCCTGTCATCTTATACTGGCGACTCCTCTCCCCCAGACTGTGTTGACTGCAGATTAAAGGAGTGGCTTTCTGATGTCCATTCCAAGTGGGCAGGAATGTTGACACAGACAAGACGAAGCTTGGATCGCTGCAGCCCCCCGACTCCTGGGGACCGGCGAGTGGTGTGTTCTGCTGCAGACAGAGGGAAACATGGACCCCTAGCCTGCTCTCACATCCAAGAGGTCCAAGAGAAAGCCTGCACCTCTCTGCTTTCAAAACCCCACATATACATCTCAGGGAGAATAAATCAGAAAGCAGGCACAGAATGAGAACAGAGTCCCGCCTCTCTCGCCCACCCAGACCGAGACACACAGGCTGAGTCCCTGACAGACAACGTCTGTTCACTCTCCTCGGCTCACTTACAGACCAACCCAGGCCGTTCATTTCAGTCAATGTGAATCAGATACCAATAAACTGATGTCATGACGATCCATATGGAAGTTCCTTCTGCCAGATGTTAAGCCTCACACCTGGAGGAAAGGAAGGAACTCCTGGGGTCTTTTTTAATGGCAGATGAGAAGGAGGGGAGGTGGGGGGAGAAGACAGGTGCACCAGAGCTGACAGGTGGAGAGGGGGAGTCCTTCGGCTCCCGGGCCTCAGCCCAGGCGCTGCGTAATGGTGATGCCAGCCGCCCATCACTGGGCTGGCAAACTTGGACTAAGCACGTCTGTGCCACAGGTTCTATGCCAGGCGCTGGGACACAGCAGGGAATGGCACAAAGAAGTCCTCCCCGAGGAGGGTGGGGCCAAGAAGGGCCAGCACTCAGAGATCCAGGAGAAGAGCATAACTGGCAGAGGGCACAGCAAGGCTAGACAGGAAGAGACTCGTGTCCATGGAACAGGCCCACACGGTGGAGCTGATCATTAGGGAGAAGGTGTGAGGGGAGGTTAGAGAAGCCAGAAGGACCACACTGAGGGCCAGCTCGGGGGAGGTCGTGGTGAGGAACTAGATGTTCTATATTACCAGCTAATGGAGACAGTAAGCCAGTTGGAGGAGCTGGTGACCAATTCCCTTTCAGGCACACAGTGGATATGTCTGCACCTTCGGAGGGTCTTTGGAACTGGAAGGTGGTGGCTAGGAGAGAGAAGCCAGGACTTGACCTAGAAATTGGGGCAGTGCCTGCCTGGCAACCAGGAGCTGGCAGGGTGAGGTCGAAGAGGGAGGGTAGTACTGAGAGAGGACCAGACGGGGTCGGGCAGAAGCTCAGGATAGGGCTCCGGCATAGGGAGGCAGACAGCAGCAGCCATGGAGAGAGCCCAGAAGTGCAGACACTCCTGAGCCGGCAGACAAGAGACTGTCTAGTGGAAGAGCTTTGCCTGAGATGTCAAGCATGAGGACTGAGAGAAGCTTGAGTACTCAGAGTCATCGTGTACTTGCAGAAAGTCAGCTCAGTAAAGGGCTGTGGGAATTACAGGACTCTTAGGAAGGCAAGGGATGGAAAGCCGCCAGGGATTTGACTTCAGGCATGGCTGCAACCAGGGGCTCAAATGACATCATCAGGACTCTCTCTCCATCTCTTGGCCCACATTCCCTGTGTTGGCTTCATTATCAGGCAGGCTCCCCCAAAAGTGTAGCAAATTGACCACCTGCACTGCACATCCACGTCCAATGTCCTGCCACCTGGAGGCGGCAATCTAAACAGAGCCCCTCTGTAATTCCTTTCCCAGCCTGGAAGGATGCTGTCAGCACTTGCTTAATCTGGATGGAGGTGGGGGGTGATCCCCAAAAGAAGATCAGGAGAAGGGCAGGTGGGGCTTGGGTGATCCAAACCAGTGACTCCACAACAGGGAGGGAGGGAGGAAGCGAGGAGGGCACAGGGGCTGCAGCCAAGGGAGGGAGGAAATCGGGTGCAGTTAGAGGAAGCCACGAGATCAGGCCCGGCTTCCTTTTTTCTTTCCGGTAGGAGAGATTTATGCGTGTCTGTAGGTGGAGAGAGGGCAAGGTGCCAGTGGGGAAGGGATGATGGAGGGTTCTGGAGAGAGAGGGTAATTGATGGAGCCAGGTCCCCCAGGAGACAGGTGGAAAATGGAGTGTGGGGCACAGTCCAATATGAAAGGAGGAAAAACAGCACGTCAGTGTCATCCGCTGCTGTTTTTCCAGAATGACACCCTCACGTGGCAGTTAGCCATGGCATGGGTATGAGGACAGGCCACTGTGGGGGCGCCCGCTGGGGCTTTACTCTTGTACAAGGAGGAGACTGTGGCCTTTAGAGCCACCCTCTGAGGGCCAGGCCTGCACTCTCCACGTGCTAGGGACGCAGGCTTCTGTTCTCGAAGCCAGCCTAGCCACACGTAGGGGTACACTCTTACCTGTGTTGTCAGTGTCCCCTATAGCACTTTCGCCTGATTATAAAATAATACATCTGGAGAGCTTAGAAGATCAGGGGACCAAGAGGAAGCTAGAAGTCTTTTCTCTCCACTACCCAGAGAGGAGCGTATTAACATGTTGGCGCGCACAGCCCGGGCCAGGGTCTGCCACAGCCCAGAGAGCACGTAGCGGGCTTTTTTCCCATCCAGCGTTTTCACGAGCATTCCACCTGCCGTTAGACAGCCTTTGAAAACCCTGTCCGAGTCACATGATGCGACAGCCTCCGAGCCGCTGGTTGCTGACTCAGGCATCGCCCCCTCCACCCCTCCTCCACCCCACCCGTCCTGTGAGTCTCTGACATGCAGAATGGCTTCCTGCAAAGGTCCTCACACAACAAAAAGATCTGCCCTTGGCTTGCATGGGGGTGGGGGTGGGGGGTCTCCCTCTCAGAAAATCCAAGGTATATTGAAAACTGCTTTGCTTTTGGCAAAACAACCAGATTCTAGACTTGGGTAGCCGTAATCAATTTTTTTTTACCAACCTGAATGTTGGCGTGTGACAGGTGGCCCCAATGGTCCCCAGGCAGGGCAGACGATTAACATCCTGGTCCCACCTGTCCAAGGCCCATGGGATCTCCGGGCATTGTGAGAGAGCCAAGAGCAACCACCTTGATTTCTGGAATGTCTCGCTTAGGGCGACCCTCACCTAGCCGAGAACCCCCCCCCCCCAGTTGGGACCATCCAGAAAGGTTCCCTGCTTGCACACAGGCCACTAATGGGGCTTCACCTGTCCTGTGTTCTTCCAGAAGATACCCGGTCCACCAGGACGCTGCCGCGGTCCCAGTGGTGCAGTGAGCAGGAGCATTTGCTGCATGAGTCCTGGGACTCCCTCAGTGCCTTTGACCGCTCCCACCTCGGACGCATCTCCAACATGGAACTGCAGGGGGACATCCTGGATGAGTTTCTGCGGCAGCAGAAGGACAGCCGCCACGGTGACCAGCTGCCCCCCGGGAAGGAGGAGAAGCTGGAGCCAAGGAGAGGGCCAGACGACAGCTCCGCAGAGGCGGACGATGGCAGCGACTTCGAAATCCCCGTCTTGCCTTACGGGCGGCACCTGGTCATTGAAATCAAGTCGACGTGGGGGGACAGGCATTATGTCGGCCTTAACGGAATAGAAATATTCAGTTCCGAGGGGGAGCCAGTGCAGATCGCGAACATTCGTGCGGACCCCCCCGACATCAATGTTTTACCAGCCTACGGGAAAGACCCCCGCGTGGTCACCAACCTCATCGACAGGGTGAACAGGACCCAGGACGACATGCACGTCTGGCTGGCCCCTTTCACCCTGGGCAAGCCCCACTCCATCTCCATAGACTTCGTGCATCCTTGCCAAGTCGCCCTGATCCGGATTTGGAACTACAATAAATCTCGGATACATTCCTTCCGTGGCGTGAAGGACATCACCATGCTGTTAGACGCACAGTGCATCTTTAAAGGAGAAATCGCCAAGGCCTCGGGGACCCTGACGGGAGGTAGAGTATGTCCATAAGAATGTTCTGGAAGCCCCTACCTGCTACCCACTGAGGCTCTGAGGAAAAACTAGCCAGTGACAGATGGGTCTCTCCTCTTCCTGGGCCTGGCTCACTCTCCGCTTTTTGCAGCATGGGGGGTGCACGAGCTGACCTCATTTACACCCCTCCCCTGGGCACCAGCCTTACTCAGCTTCCCTAGCGCCTGAGTCGGAGAAGGGGGAATTCTTCTGCAGCGAGTTCTTGAGGGGGTGCTCCCAGGAGAGCCTGTGGTGCAAGGAGGGAGACGGGATAGAAACGGGGAGACGCCAGGCAAGGATAGTGGTTGGGGGAGGCTGAGTCTCACCCCGATCCCAAAGGGAGCTCTGGAGCATAAGTTGCAGGATCTGTCCTGCCTTAAGGCAGAGCAGCCGGGCTCCCTGGGTTGGGGGTGTAACTCCCACGCCCTTCCAGGCAAGCCTCCAGCCCCCAAAAAGGGATCAGCAGGCACCTGGGTGGGGCCCCAACAGCATCTGCTCAGTCGCCTCCCCCACACCTAAGAAGCATCTCTCATTTCCCAATGGATCACAATGACGCTCGTTACGTTAGATCCGTTCATCAGGTCTAAGTGGTTCCTCCGGCATGTGAATTTCACTTGCAAGTGCGTGAATAATAACAAGGAAGGCTTCCTAACACAAATCAGGAGCTGTCCGGTGGGTGGGGATTTACAGCACAGAGACTGTTGGGTCTGGGTTCCCGCTCTCCAGACCACTGGGATTTGGGGCCGGGTGACTCTTCTTGTCTCCGTGGTATCCCATCCAGCCCCAGAGCACTTTGGAGACACCATCTTATTCACAACCGATGAGGACATTCTGGAGGCCATATTCTGCTCAGATGAGACATTTGACGTGGACCCGGAGAGCCCCTACAGCCTGCAGAGCGAGGAGACGCCCAGGAGACCGAGCACTGCCGGCAGCGAGGGAGAAGACAGGCCCTACACCCAGGCCGGCCCGTGGGCTGAGGACCGGGTAGGACTGGTGGGGAGGGGAGCCCCCCCGGAGAGATTTCTCCCCCTGACTCCGCGTGCAGCAGGAGGAATGAAGATGGATAGCCTTTAAGCTGTTGGTGCTACTGTTTTGACATTTCCCATTTTTCTACTTCATTTTTTGGTCCTCTATGTCATATTTCATTCTCTAATTATGTTTTATTTTTTTATTTTTTTTAAAGCAAAGTGAAGAAAGTATTCAAATTTTAATCAAAGCTAGGAGAAATCAGTTCTGCGTCGTCTCTGTAATTTAGAGGTTGGTAGTCTCTGGGGAATTTTTGCTTTGGGTTGTGTTTTGATCACTCACTGTTGTTTTTGATGGAGAGGACTAGAAACGCTTTGAATAGGCAGGCTTAGAATTAAAATAATGATCATCTCAGCCCTGGTTTTCCGTACACATGTGGTGATCCAGGGGTGGAGCTCCATGTTGTCTCGTGTGAACTACCCTTGCAGGTAGAGACCATCAATATCCCCATTTAGGAAACCAAGGCTCAGACAGGTTAAGTGACTTGCCCAAGGACACACAGCGGGAGAGTAACCAGGCTAGAACTTGCATGCATGACTCCAAAGTGTGTGTTTTTAACTTGATAAAGCAATTTTTAAAAAAATATTTATTTATTCGGGAGAGAGAGTGAGAGAGAACATGAGGTGGGAGAAGGTCAGAGGGAGAAGCAGACTCCCCGGAGCTGGGAGCCTGATGCGGGACCCTGGGATCATGACCTGAACTGAAAGCAGTTGCTTAACCAGCTGAGCCACCCAGGCGCCCAATAAAGCAATTTTTAAGAAATAAAAGATGACCCTCAGGGAAAGGACCCGTCCAAGTGAAGGATCAGGAATCTGGAGACCCAGGGCCCCCACGGATGGCCTCCAGGCCCTAAGGAGAAAGAGGAGATGGTTACAGAGGGTGGGGGAGGGGAGTGGGGACAGCTGGAAACCGCAAGACGGAAGGCAGGGCCTGGCAAGGTCATGAGGCTGTTGGGGTGCAGGTCCCCCGGTGTTCACTGGGGGGTGAGAGCCCACAGGGGCCAGGCAGGGTATTGTGCAAGACTGAGGGGTTACTGAGCTCCCTGCTTCTCAGGACAGATAGGAGTTGCTAGTTCATGTTGATAGTTGTCCTGGTTTTTCTCGAGAGAAGCCAGAAATCTAGGTTTTTGTGGGAAATGTCCCAATTAAAAACTGTTGGCAACTAAGCGGGAAAGCTCTCAAACCTTCTGTGAGCCCCAGCACGTCTGTGGTCTGGATTGGATCCATGGGTGTCCAGTTGGGAGCTGACCTTGAAGCCTTTCACGTGCCCAGCCCTTTCCAAATGCTTCTGATGGTCTCCGACCGCGTCCAGCCTGTGAGGGACGGGGAGGAATCCTTCATTCTGTCTCTGAGACAGAGAGCCCAAGTTCTCTGGGAGGCCAGTGGCTCACCCCTAGAAAGTGACAGGGCTGGACCTGCATCCTACCTGTCTGAGTATGCAGCTCAGCGCACCCACCAGGGAGTGATCCCAAAGGCTCTGGGAAGGCGGGGAGGCAGGGAAGGCAAGAGAAGGCACGGGGTGCCAGGCAGTGGCCTCTCCCTGGTGACCCGAGGTTGCTCGGCATCGTGGATCCTCCTGGAAGGCCACCTTCCTCACTCTTCTCCCCACAGCCAGGCAAGGAAGGGCCTCAGGGGCCGGGCCAAGGGCACTGTTGTTCCTGGGACCGAAACACCATCCCCACCAAAACTCTTATATCCGGGCAACCGGCTTCCCTTTGTTTCGCTTCTTAGCTTCCTCATCTGCGATGTAGTAAAGGCCCTTTTGTCCCAGCTTACAGTGTAGAGGTCTAATGAGCCAAATGTATACAGTGCAGTGTGGCTGCCCACGCTGCCTGCCTCTGGATCGGGGCTGCGTCATCCTGGCTTCCCACACCAGTTGGGTTGAGAGCCACTCTCTGCAGTTGAATTTTTCCCCTTTGCTTCCTTCCCTCCATCCCTCCCTCCTGACCCTTCTCCCTCCCTCCTTCCTCCAGCTCCCTAGGTACGCATCTTTTGGGTCCTTCCCTGTTCCAGAAAATCTGATCACCTTAGCTGGTGGTGTCAGACTCCTCCCCTAACCGTAAGAGCGGGTGGTGGGGACTCAGACGAGAAAGGGGGGTTTCTGGGTCTGCCCATGTTACCCATCCTGGAGTTTCCACAGTGGCAGACAATGCAAGAAAAGACACAAGAGGTTACCTGGGGCTCAGGGTGCATAACAGCATTGGGGAGAATGGCCAACCAGCTATTCAGATATCACTAAAATCACCTCCTTTCCCTCTGCTCCTCCCTCAACCCGCACACAGGTCCTGGAGCTCGAGCTGCCATCCCTTCCGCCTGCCCCTGAAGTAACCACGCCAGAGCCAGGCATCTACCACGGGATCTGTGAGTATCCTCTCTGGGGACAGCGTCCAGGGGCAGGAGGACCATCAGGGGCCAGGGGGAGTCATGGCCCACTTGGGGCAGGGATTCCCTTGGACAGTTGGGCAGGTTGTACATTGTACAGAGATTCCAAGCCGCGGGAGGAGTGGGGGCTGACACAGCCCTGACTGGGTTCACTGGCCCTGCCAGGTCCGTATCGCTTCGGAGGAGGGCTGCCTCTCTGCAGTAGGCCTTTCCAGAAGGGCACTCAAACTCAGGCACGTGCGCAAGGAAAACAGGCCTCTTCCCTGTTCCAGGTGGGGCGGGGGTGGCGGGAAGCCTCGCCCAGGGTGCTGGGTCTTCTGAGAAGACAGAAATCTGGATATTTATGTGAAACCTCCAAATTTTTAAGTGTTGGTGACTAATTTTGTAATATTTTAAAACACCCTATGAGCCAAACAAAACACGTATGTTCAGCCAGCCCGCTGCCAGTTTGTGGCCTCTGAGCAGATCCCATCTGGGCTTCACTGATTCCATTCCCTCTTCTTTTCCCTGCTGACCTTTCCAGCCAGGTCCTCCCTCCCTCCCTGCGCCGGCCCACCAGCACCTGCACTGTGTCCTGGGGCATCTTCGGGCCCGAGGTCCTGGCTCACTGATCTCCTTCCCCTTCCTTGTTAAGGAGACTCTGTCAGCCCTCTGTTTGCAGTCACGCCAGCTGGAGTCCCCTGGGGCGTGCTCTTGAGGGAGGGTGGCAGGTGGGCTGGGCAGAGGGAGGGATTGGGTCTCGTGCAGTCCCCTCAAGGCCTCTGCCAGCTCTGGAGCTGCAAAGACCCCTTGGAGAGGTCTTGAGTGAGGGGCCCAGGCCTTTCTACACCTGTATCTACATGTCTCCAGATGTGGGCTGTGCCTAGGAGGGGCTAGGCCAAGCGCAGTGCACCCTGTGAGCCCTCAGCCCTCAGCACTCTGCTCCACTGGAGGAATGAGCCCTTCGGTCCCAGGGGTGGGCATGGGACCTGGGCAGCGCCCACAGCATCCTTCACACCCCATCTGGAGGCCTCGCTGTCACCCACCTCCTCCTCAGGAAGCCCACCCATGTAGGAAGGACCTCTCTCCCTCTAGCAAGGACCATCTCTCCCTCCCTCACTGCACGAAGACAGTTTCCCTCTTAGAAGAAGGAAGATGCCTTACTTTGAAGCCTCCCAGCTCCTTACATTCCAGAACACTCACATTTTCTCAATGACTCCGAGACTGTCGCAGAATTGCTAGAACTAGCCTCGAGCAGGCAAGAGTCTGGCTTGGGGCTTGGTTTCATCTCCCGCGCATGCACTGTACTGAGGCTTCCCCTGCCTTATCTCCCCGACCACTCAGTTCTTATTCCGTCCAGCGGTGCGAATGACGTCATCAGGCCTTGGTGTCTCCCTCCCGCCCTCTGCCCTGTCTCACTCTCTCTCTCACCTTTCCTTCCATTGGGACCCCATCCGCGCAAGAACTTCTGTTCCCGCTGAGGCCAACGGTGGGCCGGGAATCAGGTCTCCCAGGCCTGGCTTGGATCACGTGGCCATCCATAAACCAATCACCGTGGCTCCCCACGGCGCGGGGGCAGAGGTGAGCTGCTGAACACGGATTGGCCAGGCCTGGGTCAGAGACCATCCCCAGAGCCCCAGGCGAGGGGTCAGCGCACCCCCTACCCCCGTCATGCTCTTGCTGGGGGTGTGAGTGCCACAGCCAGGGAGGAAAGGGAGGAAGGAAGGTTGGCCCCGAAGCAGCCACTGTCCCCTTCATCTGATGATTTCCCCAAAGATGCTGTCTATAAATGTCCTTCCTGCTGAACTGGCTTCTGACCTTTCTCAGCAATGTATTCCAATCCCTTCGGGAGTGATGGCCAGGAGCAGAGCTTATAGCCCTTTTGGCTGTAAGGAACCCGCGGTGTCTCTGCTTCTGTACCCACTATTAAGAAGAACCTCCTGACCGAGCATCTCTCCACTTTTGGAGGCGTGTGATTTCCGAATCGCTCTTCTCTGAACCTTTTTGTTCCCCCGCCCCCCCCCCCCCACTGTCTCTAAATTCCTAAACCCACTTCACCAGCCTGTGCAAATGGAGAGCACTTTGATAACGTGACCCGGGGGGAATGCGCCGGGGTTGGTAAATATGGCCAATCCTATTAATGTTTTGAAAGGGGATATATGACTTGCTAATTTGCAGATGACACTAATTTTGGGCGTTTTGCAAATATCAGCAGTGATGAATAGGAAAGTAGCTGAGAGAGTTGAAACGTGGGAGAGAAATAACAAAATTAATTTCCATTTATATAAATACTAATTGATACACCAGAGGAAAATGAATATGGAACGTGAATATTAGCTCAAACAGGAGAGCGGGTGCTTTTGGAGCAACCCCAAATTAGATGTCCTTGCAGCTCGGTGTGCCAGGCCGGCAAAGGGGCGGCTGGGGAGAGGCTGGCGGTGGAGGGGGGGGTGCTCCTGTTTTCCCCCCGGAGGAGGTGACATTTCTCCCTCCCAGCGATCCCCTCATCCAAATCCACTCCCTCCTCCACCTCCGTGCACTCTGCCTCTTGGGATCGGTACCCACAGCCACTCTGTCGCCTGGGTCAAAGACGTCGTCTCTTTCTCTCACTTCTGTACAAGCCACTGAGCATCCTGGCGGTACCGTCTTCAAAACAGGTCCTGTATCTGGCCACTTCCCTCTGTTTTCAGGTATCTTGTCCAGCGTACATTGTATCACAACAGCCTCCTCCCTGGTCTTCCTGGAGAGCCCAACCCCCAATCCAAGTGAGGGGATTGAGTCAGCCCTCTCCTTCAAAGTCTAACCCTCCAGAGGCTCCCCACCGCGGAGAGAAGAAAATCCAGACTTCATGGCATGATCTAGGCTGTACCCAGCCCTTCTGACCTCATTTTCCTCCTCTGCCATCCCTTGGTCACTCAGTTATTTGTTCCCATTCCAGAGTCTGTGCCCTTGTTGTCCTCACAGCCTGGAATGTTCTCCCAGGAATACTGAGGAATGGCAGCCTCCTACTCATCACCCGGGTCTCAGCTCCCATGCCACCACCTCAGAGAGGCCCTCCCTGACCACCCCCTGCTACTCCCCTCCCTACCCTACCCTACCTTACACTCCCTACCCATGCCTTCTTGTCTTCATGGCATTCGTTACTCTCTGGAACTATCCTTTGTCTATTATGGGCTGATTGTCTTCTCAGTGGTATCTCCCAGAGATATTCTGCTCTGTGTTGACCCCGGGATCTCCAGGTCCAAGGACAGGGCTTTGTACATAATAGGTGATCAATAAATATTTCCTTACCATTAACTATGAATTTGGTGAAACTCCATGATCTTACTTTGATTCATTTACCCGTGCTCATCTACTGAATACCTACTGTTTGATCCATCATTGATTTAAAAAGAAAAAAAAAAAAACTTTTATTGACCATCTATTTTCCCGATACTGTTCTCGGCTCTGAGGGCTACAGCAGTGCACAGAGGCAACAGAGCTCCTTCCCTCAGGGAGCTTCCATCTTAGTGGAAAAGACAAGAAAACACGGAGGCAAAGGAATGGAGAATGCATTGTGGGGTAGTGACAAGTGTGGTGATGAAAAATAAAGCAGGGGGGATGCCATTTGAGCGGAGCAGTCAGGGAAGGCCTCTCTGAGGAGGTGACATTTGAACGCAGGCTCGGGATGGAAAGGAATGTATCGATTAGCTTCTGCCGCAGACCAAACGAACCCAAACCTGAGCAGCTTCCGCACACCGCTATTTAATCCACGATGGGCTCATAATTCACTGGCTTGACATGGCCTCTCCCGGGCCTGCGCACGGGTCTGGTCTGCTGGCAGATGGGCTGGAGACCAAATGAGCTCAGGTGTCTTCTCTCCCACGCCCAGTGGTCGGGAGGCTGTCGGCCGGGGTGGTGGGGAGACGAGGCGCGCCTCGCTCCTTCATGCGGTGGGACCCCCATGTGTGGTGAGGTGCACGCGCGTGCTTTCCATCCTCTGCCCTCGCCACCTCTGCTGCTCTCCCATTGGCCAAAGCATGTCACGTGGTCCAGACTGAGGACATCTTCTCAGTGGCCTCAGTGAGGGTGTGGACATATGGACTCCGCTTCTGGATGGGAGAAGTGGCAGAGTCACGTTGCAAAGAATCTGTGGTCGTTTTGCATGCCGTTGTTGTGGTGAGAAGCTAGGATGTGGCCCAGTACCGTGCTGGTCCCACGTCTTTTCCACCTGCCCCCAGGATGCGCTCCATGCCGCCTCAGCACCATGGAGAGCAGAAGGATCAGAGGCTGAGTTACAAAACGTATGTTGGAAATGACAGGCATATAGCAGAGGAAGCCGAGCTCCAGGAAGACTGGGTGGCTTGGCCTCCCTGGGCTTTTGCCTCCGCTCCTGAGCTCAAGGAGGTGGGGCCACGTGACTTCCAGGTGGCCTTCTGTGAAAGTTGCCAAGGATGTGAATCTTCTGAACACAACCCCCCAGGAGGGTGCTGAAAGAGGCTCCAAATTCTCCCAGGGTGGAGAGTTCAGTGGGCTTGGTCCTGCTCTAATGGGACACCAGTAAGGAAAGACAAGTTCTAGCCAAGTATTGGACAGGCCCTGACCAAGGGCTTCACTTGGTTTGAGCTCTCTGGGCAAATGGATGACTCGCCTGGACCGTATTGCCTCAGGACCACAGAGGGTCACTTCTAGATGGACTCGGATGGAACAGGGGTGAGGCAAGGGCAAAAAGATGGGGTTATCATCGTAAAACACTTCCTTACTCTGAATCCCGGGAAGTCTCGCAGTAGTGCCCAGTGTATAAAATGTCCATTTCTGACGTCCTGTATCGACGTAGCTGCCTGCATGCAGTTACTTATTTAAACATTCCATCTGGACTGAGCTCCTGCTGTGCGTCAGGCACTGTGCCAGGCTTTGGGGACACAAAGGTCTAGCAGATCAGATGGAGTTTCTGCCCTCAGGGAGTTCACCTCTGGTGGGGCAAACAGATATTTACCAAATGGTCACGAGATCACGCTGGTGACCAGGGCATGGAAGTTGATGGCAGGCTGTGGACAGAGGTATGATGTGGTCAGAGAAGTCAGAAAGGCTTCCCTAAGGAAGTGAGTTGGGATCTGAAGGGTGAGCATAATGAGGCCATGTGAGTTCCAGAGCGAATAGCATGGGCAAAGGCCCTGTGACAGGAGAGAGGGATGGAAATAGGAATGACTGAAAGACTGTCTGGGTGGAGCCGTGCCCCCTGGTGTAAGAGGAGGTTAGACAAGTAGGTAGAAGCCGGATGGACAAAGCCTGCTGGCCAAGCAGCACGGGGAGCCACGCTAGGGTGTTAAGCAGCGGCTTGGGGCAATGTGATAGATGCGGGAGAAAGGATCCAGTGCCATGTGCAGGTTTTTAAAGGTTTTATTTATCTGAGAGAAACAGAGGGAAAAAGAATGAGCAGGGAGAGGAACAGAGGGAGAGGGAGAAGCTGACTCCCCGCTGAGCAGGGAGCCCAATGCAGGGCTTGATCCCAGGACCCTGAGATCATGACCTGAGATGAAAACCAGCGCTTCACGGACTAAGACACCCAGGCAACCCCCCCCCCCACCCATGTGCAAGTTTAAAGAACACTGGCCCATTCGCCCTGCAGACATTTCCAGAACATCAGCAGTGTCCAGAGCCCAGGGGTCACTAAGAGAAAAGGTAGAGAGCCCGCCCCAAAGGCACTTTGATCTGAGTCAGGGTTTTCAAGTTGGTAGAACGCAGAGGCCGAAGGTAACTCCTTTCCCGTCTCCACAATCTCTGGTGTTCAGGGGCCACTCTTCTTCCTGTTACAGGCCTCCAGCTGAATTTCACTGCCTCCTGGGGAGACCCGCACTACCTGGGGCTCACGGGCCTGGAAGTGGTGGGCAAGGATGGCCAGGCACTGCCCATCAGCCTGCACCAGATCTCTGCCTCTCCCAGAGACCTAAATGACCTCCCTGAGTACACCGATGACTCCCGGACCCTGGACAAGTAAGTGTCTCTAAGAAGCCACCTGCAGAGACCCTCAGAGCCATCACCTCCCAGCGTGAGCAGCAGGACGCTTCAGCCCCTGAAACGCGGGGTCGCTCAGGCTCTGTGACTCCAGATTCAAACCTCAAATAGTGATCCCCATTCCGCCCTCCCCAGCCACCCCGTGAGGTCTGTGGTCTTCCCATTTTATTCACTGATATGTTTTGAAGTAGGCTCCACCCACAGCGTGAAGCCCAACTCGGGGCTTGAACTCACAACCCTGAGACCAACCCCTGAGCTGAGCTCAAGAGTCAGACGCTTTAGTGACTATGCCCCCTGAGGTGTCCCCTGTGGCTTTTCATTTTAGAGTCAAGGGAAACCAAGGCTTGGGAAAGGGAGGTGACCCCCCACCCCCAAGGGCCCCATGGCCAGAGGTGGGCAGCGTTCTCCTGCTCCCAGACACAGCCGTGCTTTGTGTGTTCTCCACCATGCTCAGTGTAGGGCCTGGAACGCCAGCTCTGCACCGGAACATGAGCAGTCCCGCTCTCGGGGTCTGAAAGCTTGCCATTGCTCGAGGTCGGAGGGGATGGCTCTGGAAGTGTCCGTGGGTGCTGCGGGCGCTTTCCTCCGCTTCTGTCTGATTGCATCAGCCCAGACTGGGGCCAGTCAATAAGAAGACAAACCTGGGACAGGCACCGGCCCCCTGCTCAGGACAGCTGCCGGGCCTGCGCTCTGCCTGGAGTTGTAAACAGGAGGAGCCTGGAGGGGTCAGAAGGATGAGAGTTCCAATCCTGGCTCTGCCCCTTGCCAGCTAGTAAGTTTCTTAACCTCTCCAGTTACGATAGTAATGATAATAAAATTATAGCGGCTATTCCTGGAGCCCCGAATAAATGCCAGACACTGGGGCTACACTAAGCAGGTTACAGATCCTCATCCGTTTATGCCTTAAACAGCCCTAAGAGGCCACCCCTTTTACAACTGAAAGTGAGCTACAGAAAGATTAACAACTGGCCAGAAGTCACCCAGACTAGTTTTGAGGGTCAGAGTCATCTGAATGGATGTCTGTGGGAGACCTGTGCATGTAACCACTGACTTCCACTGTCCTGCCCTGCCTCACTTGCCTTACCAGTAGGAGGGGACAGTAAGTCCCCTGGTGGGAGGGCAGGGAGGGAATTGCCACACCACAGCTGCACCCCCAGCCTGGCCCAGAGCGCCTGCCATCAATGGTAGACTCCTTCCTGCTTTCCCATCACGGGCCCCTTCACCGTGGCCCTCACGCCTGCTGTCCATGTCTGCTCATGAACCATTCGACACCCCAAAAGCAGATCACCCATATACTTAGGCATGGAGCCCGCTGGGTCAGCTCCCACTACAAAAGTGATCAGCACACAGCCGTCCCAACTTGTTCAACCACACCCACCCACTTCCCAAACCCCTCCACCCAGATGATGTGAGCACAGCAACTCCCAAGCCTGATAGTCCTTCACCTCTACACAGTTCAGTGTGTAGCTCTACACAATAAGGACTTTAAAGAGAACATGTCAGTACTGTTGTTACACTCAAAAAAATTAATGGTGATTCCCTAAATTAGTAGACACCCAGCATGTTCCTATTTCCCTGAAAGCCGCCTTCTCATCTTCCTTTTTCAAGTTTGTTTCTTATATTGAGATCCAGAAAAGGCCATATGTTGTGATTGGTTGGCTTGAGGTCCAGAAAATGTCCATATGATGTGATTGGTTAGTTTGAGGTCCAGAAAAGGTACAGACATTGTGATTGGTTGGCTTGAGGTCCAGATAAGGTCCAAACGTTGTGATTGGTTGGTTTGAGGTCTAGATAAGGTCCATACGTTGTGACTGGTTGGCTTGAGATCTAGATAAGGTCCATATGCCATGATTCTTTGATAGATCTGTTAAGCTTTTTATAACCTCCAGGTTCCCTTCCATCTTTTTTCATTTTTTTCTTACGAATTATCTCTTAAAGAAATATTTGTTTGCCCTATAGAGTCTGGATTTTCCTGGTTGCATCTCCATGGTATTATTTAACCTGTTCCTCAGGCCCCTGTATGTCTTGTAAATTGTTCATTAGATCTAGGCATCTGATCAGATTGAGGTTTGACCATTGGGGCAAGACATGACATGGTGTGGGTGTCACTGCAACTTCCCTTCAGAACATATAGAGCGTCTGGTGGTGAAGTTTTTGTGACATTGGTGGTCAGTGCTCAGTGGCTAGATCCACTTGGTTGCAAGATGGTGGGGCACTGAGCCTGTCATTCTTTTTTTCACCAATAAAGAGAAATTTATCTTCAATTATTTGGTTACTCTGCAGTACAATGCAAATAGGAAAGGCAGTCTACATGCTTGGTTCTTTCCCTTTATTTTTCAGTTTGCAAAAATCAAAAAATTGCTTCCCTAGCATACTTTAAAACGTTTATGTTTGGTTACCATAAATCATGGATTTAAACAGACTGTGAAGGGTCTCAATTTATTGCAATTTTTATTTTATAGTTGCTTTTAGATACCGAGAGTGCTCGGATCCTTTTTTAAAACAGTAGTCTGGGACAGCTCTCCTGCTTTCTGATGTCACAAGACATTCCAGGCTCCCTTTGTATATTTCTTGTCCCAGATGTGGAATCAGCCATTTTCCCCAAGAAGCCTTGGTTCCTTCTAGTGTGAAATGGTATTTAGAAACCATAATCTAGCCCCTAGAGATGCTCATTGTTACTGGGTTGGTCACAGTTTCTAGGCTTTTCTGTGGACAGACCTGGGAAGTATCATGTAGCTATTCTTAGTGGTGTCTGTAGGCACTTCCCTTCACTATCGACTATAAACGCTTCGACAACTCTCTCTACTTTCAGAATTGGGTAGCATTTTTGGTATGGAGACAGCCCCATGTCTAGGACACAGGGGTAATTGCTTTTAGAAGGAAATGGAAGGTTCTCCAGTGGACCTAATTCCACAAACACCTCCGTTTTAAATTGCTGAATTTCCTCAGTTTTAAGATGCCAGCAATTGTAAGACACACCATCCATCAATTTAATAACGGCCTTTTAGAGAAAAAAAAGAAACATTACCTCCATGGATGAACACTTAGATTGTAAGATTTATTCCAAATCCTGAACTTTAAGATGTAAAAGGAAAAAATAAAGTTTATTTTTAAATCTAGGAATTCCTCCTGGCACGGCAGCCTCAAAGTCACCAGGAAATTAGGAGGGAGTTGGGGGAAGGGTTACCCAAGAGGCTGAGACCTGGGCCCCTCTCTTCCTGGGGTCTGGGCTGTGGTGTGCTGAGCAGTTCAGGGCAGTCCGTGGCGGGACAGTCTTTGGGACAGACACAGGCCAAGTTGAGAAGGATGAGGCAGGTTGTTCAGAACAGGAGAAGCAGAAACTGGCCAGGATAGGAGTGCAATGCGGGCGAGGTGATGAGTTCATTCAGAACAGTGGCTAAGAACACAAGGGTGCTAGGGGCTCCCTCCTAAGGACAGGGAGGGTGCTTCCCTGGGCTGTCGAGGCTGCATGATTACGGCCAGACCAGCTCCCCACAGACACACCTCCCCCTTCTCGTGCTTTACCCACACCAAGAGCTGCCAAATTCACTCTAGTGCCTTAGCATCTCTCTCACAGGGCACCAGAAGGAAGGAATCGAATTCTTCCACAATGTACCATAGAGCCATTAGAACATTTTACAGAAAGTTTGGAAAGTAGAGAAAAGCATCCACCTCCCATCCCCTCTGACACAAATGTGTTGTTCACTTCTTCATCGTCTCTCCTGGCCCCCGTCCTCATCTTCCAGCAGTAAAATCGTTTTCCACTTCACTGCATCGTCCTTACGATTGTCATATTAACAACTGTGCAGATTTACTTAACCCTTTGTTTTACTTAACCGCTTGGGGTTTTTTTTGGTTGTTGAGGTTTTGTTTTTTTTTTTCCCTTTTATGCTAATATAAATAAACAACACTGTAATGAATATTTTTGTGCAGAGAGCCTTTCCCACAGGTTGAACAAATATTCCTTAAAGGAAAACAATTCCAGAAATGAGATCGCCAGGTTAGAAGGTCCTGAAAGATGATACAGGTCCCCCCTTTATTTTAAACCTGATGATCGCTTTGCTGCACTTTTAACAGCACCAACTGTTAAAAGACTTTATTTTGTCTGATTTTACAGATGTGACATGGCCCCTCAGGGTGACTGTAATGAGTCCCACCTCTGCTTAACAAGCCCAATGTGTCCAGGCTCGTGCCAGGCAGGGTGCAGGGGGCTGTAAGCGGGTGTAGACCCCTCGCTCTGGCTTCTCCCACAGGTCGTGGCTGAGCCCCACCTCACCGCTCCCTCCCCGCTATTTGCAGGTTAATCGACGGAGCCAACATCACCATGGAGGATGAGCATATGTGGCTGATCCCTTTCTCGCCTGGCCTGGACCACGTGGTCACGATCCGCTTCGACAGAGCCGAAAGCATCGCTGGCCTGCGCTTCTGGAACTACAATAAATCTCCCGAGGACACCTATCGCGGGGTAAGCCGGGGAATAGCAGCCGCGCTCAGTCCACTGTCAGGGAAACGGTGCCGTGATGAATGGCTGGCGTGGCTGCCGGAGAGGCGCATAAATCTTCCAGAACTTTCCAAATGGAGCTGGGGGGTTACAGCCAGGGAGAGATCGCCTTGCTCTTTGCTCCTACTGCAAACAGCAAATGTGGGCTCAAGAGCCCGGGGCAGACTTGGGACATGGAAGCACTTTGTCTCTTCTGGGGGTTGGGGGGTCCTCAGCAGGCCCAGCCCCCGAACTGTAGTGGTGGGTTGGGGCCCTGTTGTTCACTGAGCGCTTTGGGGGCCAAGCCCTGAGCTGCAGCTCTGCACCCATTCATTTCAGGGGACCCTCACCCCAGCTTCCAGGAAGCAGATGTAAACTCTCTTTCCGAGTATTGAAAACTGGGGTTCAGAACAGTACGTTCACCCATCCCAAGGTCACACAGCAAGAGCCCCACTGGACATCTGCTGGGCTGGGAGCCCACACTCCAGTTCCATACCATGTTCTCCCACTCCGGGGTATGACAAAGCAGGGGTCTTGCCACACTGTGGAAAGAGAACACCAGAAGTGCCCTTTGCACGGGACCTTCTGTCCTTGTGTGACTATGGACTATGATATGTTCGTCCCCTCCCCACTACAACCCAGAAGTGATGGTGACAATGTCTGCTAAGATAGAGCCATGCCATTGGGCCCTAAAGTAATAAGGCCCTGGTCTGAGTCCCCGCTCTGACCCCAGCCAGCCATGTGATCTTTGGCGAGTGGCCTGCTTTCCCTGCATCTCCGTTTCCCCATCTGTAAAGTGAGGAGGAAGAGGATGATAACCTGGCTTGGGAAGGTGGTCGTCATCCTCTGCCACACAGACGTTAACAGAGCCAGGCCTCCATCCTGGGAGCCCCGGTGCGGCTCCCCACCATGCCTATGCCACGACATTTCTCCCATGGGCCCCGTAGAACCATGGGGGGTTGCCAGCGTGGAGTCGGTGGCCCCAGGCACTCAGCTTCTGGGGCGACAGCTCCTCGGACTGTACAGATCCTCCTGGGCTGCACTGGCATCTCCTGGAGTGTGCTGTCAGATCAGCACGTTTAGAAAGGCAGACAGATTGGCATCAAGAAGACATTCTCCGGGCTCAGCTCGTGCCTCTGGGCCCATATCTTCCCTTGAGCAAATCGGTCCTTCCAGATAAGGCTCCGTGACCTGGATTTGCTGCCTGGCAATCTTGGGCCCAGAGCCCTGCTTCCAAGGCGTGGCTGCCATCCATGTGGGCGAGCAGGTGACATGGGGCCACAGTAGGAAGAAGGAGGCAGGGAGATGGGCAGAGTCTGGCGGGGGAGTGGGGAGGATCCCAGAGTACAGGGGATGGAAACTCTGCATCTCCCCAGCAAAATGCCTCGGGCACCTGTGTCCCCCAAGGCCCTGTGGGTGCCCTGGGGACGGGTCCCTGGCGTGTGGTTAGAGCCGGGCCCTGCACGTTGGAGATGGGCTTCAGATCCCCGCAGCAGGTCCTTGGGCAAATTGCTTAGCGTCTTTGGACTCCTAGTTTCCATGGCTGCAAGATGGAGGCGGTAGTAGAAACTCTGTCCAAGGGAATAAACAGGCGTGGGGAAGTCGGGCCCTTCCTAGAGGTGGGGGTCGTCCTGGAGGGGGCCCTTCCCGGGCCTCCGCCGTGATGTCCAGCTTCCGGCTAGCTCCACACCCAGCTGCAGAAGGACCTCCTCTTTGGAGGCGAGCCCATGAAACCGCAGGAGTCGCGCTCATTGGTCTGGTCCGGTTCCATGTTCCTGGTCCAATCATATGACCAGCGGGTGGCAGTTCTGTTTGTCCGGGTCCAGCCCTCGGGCCGGGGTCTGAACCCACCTGAGCAAAGCCTAGTGGAGAGATGTAGGAACAGCCTTTCGGTCCCCATATCCAGCCGTGCCCGAAGCCGCTTACCCTACACTTTTCAGGCTTACGTGCCCTGTGACCAGCTGCCATGAGGGGGGTCCCCGAAATGCTGAAGGAATGAAGTGGGACCCAGGGCGGGGCTCTTCTCTACACAGAGGAGCCCTTCTGTGTCTCCCAAAGGTGAAAATCGACCAGTTTGGTCAGCACGTTGCTCGACCACGTTGCTCACCGTAAAGATGTGGGGAGTCCTGATTCCAAAATGCGTTGTCAGAGGGAGAGTGCTGGCCTCCTGCCCCCCTCTGCTCACCCACCACCACCACCACCACCCCCGCCTCAGGGAAGCCACTCCAGACCCTGCCATTCAAGCTTTGAGATTTACTGGTAGATCCTGGCCTCTGGTTGGTGATATCCGTCCCAGGCCAGCAGAAAACCTTGGCCCAGATCGAACCCATTCGGCAGGCTCTTGGTAAGTGCCTGTCACTCACCAGGCCCTGAGGCAGATCTAGATGGCCCGGCCAGGGTCTCTGCAGAGGGAGGTCCAAAACGTTGTACCACCTCAGGCCGCTGAGCCGGGCCACGATGGCAGGGGCCACACCTGCCTGTCCCCCTGCTATCCCTCCAGCACACAGCTCAGTGCATGGCACAGAGCGTGGCTGGCACCAGAAAGGGGCCAGCCAGGTGGTCCTGGTCTGAGAGGAAGGCCAGACCAAGGGATGTCCCAGGCCTAGGGGCTCTGTGAGGGCTCCCCATCACATTCAGACATCCGCGACAGCCCCGTCAGCCCACGCCACTGGCCCGCATGCTGGCTGGCTGCCTTTCTTCAAGCGTGTTTCTCCTTTTGTTTGCCAGGCCAAAATCGTCCACATCTCCCTGGATGGCCTGTGTGTCTCCCCTCCAGAGGGCTTCCTCATCCGGAAGGGGCCGGGCAACTGCCACTTTGATTTCGCTCAAGAAATTCTCTTTGTGGACTACCTGCATGTTCGCCAGCTGCCCCCGCCGGCCCGGAGGTGAGGGCTAGCAGCATCAGGAATGTCCCCTCCCCGTCCTCCGGCTGCTGGCTTCACACGTAGCTCTGAAGTCGCTACCTAAAGGTTTTGAAATGATGATCAAACGGGTCGCTTTTCAACCTGGCGGTTTTCTAATGCTCTGCCAGGCGTCCACGGAAGCCCGTGGGATGAGCCCACCTTGTCTGGGGATGTTTGGGTTCCCCACGGCCTGGAGGGCTTCAGCTCTTTTAATGCTTTGTTGCACCTCCTGCTGGGAAAAGAGTCTCCAGCCTGCGTCCTGTTCCAGAAATGCCCACTGGCCAATTCGGGGAAGGGCCTTCTCTCTTGTTCCCGAGTTCCTGGTTTAGAAAGATTCAAAGAGGAAATGAGAGCCTAACATTTCGTGGGTGCGCTGATATTTCTTGGCCCTGTCTCAGCTGCATTAAGGTTATAACAATTTGTAAATGCCACATTCAGTTTACTCATTTAAACCCCTCCCCCGCCCCCCATGTCCAAACACCAGAGGCCAAGCTCACAAAACAAAATGAGTTTCCCTCCACCATGGCTGGGATCGCTTCTTGGACTGGTCACTGGGAACAGCCACTTAATTATAACAGCGCCCTTGAAATTGAAGAAAAACCAGCAAGGCCTGGAAGGTACTGGCCCACGGACCAGGGAGAGAGGTGCCAAGGGAGGAGTGTGCAGAGGGTGAGAACTCTTCCTCGCAAGTGCTAGATCCGTTCAGATGCTTTGCATTCATCCTTCAGGGAATCCTTCCTGAAGGGGTTATTATGCCCATTTTACAGATGTGGGCATTGAGGTCCCCGCTACTGAAGGCCCTTGCTCAGGCTCCCAAAGCAAAGACTGCAGGGTACGCCCCACCTTCCTGCCTCCTCTTCCTGCCAGCCTCCCATCCTGCCCCACGATCGAGCCCCTCTGGTGCTTTCCTACCACAGGGCCTTTGCTCTGGCTGCTCCTCTGCTTGGAAGGTTCAGCTCTGATGCTTTGTGTGGCTGCCTCCTTCTTAGCTCAGGTGCTGGCTCCCTGACCACCCCCTGGGGTAGTCTGCCCCAGCCCCGCACTCCCTCCCATCCGTCACCCCTGCACGGGTCTCGCTCAGCCATGGGCACAGCGTGCACTTGCCCTGTTCATGAAAGGGCCAGAGGGCTGGGTGGTAAAGAGCAGACTCCAGAACAGACAAGGTCAGTCCCCGCTGCCAGGGAACCTCCCCATCCGCCGTGTCCTCATATAGTGTGCGGCTGGGAGAGTGACTGACCAGCCATCAAGGCCATTGAGATCTTCTGCTTCCTGGTGATGTTTTGTGTCTTTTTAGGCTTGACTCGCAAAGCTTGGAGCGGGCGACCATGGACTACGAGGCGCCCCTGATGCCCTGCGGCTGTATCCTCCTCCCACCTATCTGTGCATCCTGGGTCCTCGGGGTCTGCGCCCGGAACCCCAGGAGAGGGCTCAGCCCTTGTGGTGGTGTTGGGGTTCCGGGCAGGCCATGGCCGAGGCACTGGGGCGCTGCACCAGGAAAGCCAGGGGAGAATGGGAGGCTCCCCGGGGCCTCGGGCTCACTGAGCACTGCTGGGGCGGGGGGCCGTGACATGGTTCCAGACCCCGCCCCCTGGTCAGCCAGCTGGCTGAGGTTTGGACTGAGGTTTCCAGAGGCAGCACCTAGGACTCCAGCTGGGAGAGGCCAGAGAAGCTGGAGCTCTCCCCAGGGACTGAACTGGGGGCTGTCCTTGGAAGCAGGCCAGGGAGGAGATGAACACAGAAGTAAGGATAGCCCCAGTTTGCTGGATCCTTTCCTGGGCCTGGCACTGTCACAGTGCATTTGTAACTCAGCCCTCCCCCCAGCCCAGTGCGGTGGTGCTGTGAGCATCCCCATTTCACAGCTGAGAACACAGAGGCCCAGAGAGGTTAAGGAACTTGTCCAAGGCCACAGAGCCGGGAAGGGGCCAGGCAGGGGCCAGGCAGGGGCCAGGCAGGTGAGTGAACACGAGCATCCTGATTCTCCTAGCAGCCTGTTCTCCTGGACAGAGTGCCCATGGCTGTGATAGGACCTAGAAGCCACCTTTCCTACCCTGCCCGCCCCTGGAATGCTGGGAGCTGGCGGGGGGACAGGGCTGAGGACTGTGGGAAGCAGTCAGCCATGGTGGCTCATGCAGCCACGGCCCATCCCTCCTGGTGCTCCAGAGCTCCTGTATTTTCCCCCCTTCGCCCCCCCACCCCAACCCTGCACACTTGAAATGGACGGAGAAGGCAATGGGCGCTCTGTTCTTGTCATTTTACAACCAGGGAAACTGAGGCAGGAGACAATTTGAGTCCTGGTCACTTTGTTCAGTGCCACCACACAACGAGTTTGTGACACAAATGGTTCACTTCCTGCCAGCTCCCTGGAGAGCATCACCCTCCCCCCCGCCCTCCTGTCTCCCGGCTTGGAGGACAGCTTTTAATTCTTAAAACACGCACATACATAGTTTAAATTCAAGACAGTTTGATGCCATGTGTATCCTGTTGGGCTTCAGTCTCCATGAGAGTAAAAAAAAAAGATGTTTTCCTTTTATTCATCTGTAGAAGCCCCCGAAAGTACAGCCCTATATTATCTTTGTCGCTGTTTTGCTTTGTTCTTGGAAAATTAAGCCTGTTTTTCCTTAATAACGTCCCTTAGTCATTTTCCAGTTGCAACTCCTGACCAGCTGGGGTGATCCCTATTATATTGGTCTCACGGGCCTGGAGCTGTATGATGAGCGGGGGGAAAAGATCCCTCTGTCAGAAAATAGTATCCTTTTGAGGCAAAGGGGACTCTACCCCAACAGGAGGGTGCATGGGAGGGTGCAGAGAAGGACAGGAAATGTCCCTGTAGGAGCCAGACCCCAGGATAAAAACACCAGTGGGCTCTGCTACAGGTCAGATGCTGACCCCTGGGAGGGTGGTTAGAGCCATGGGCAGCTCCCAGCCCCTGCCGAGGTGTCCGTGGCAGGAGTCCCATGCGACAGAGAGTCCTGCGGCCCAGGGATTTGGGAGAGGATAACCAGATGCACCCCGTCCCGGAGAACTACAAGTACTTTGGAGTTCTAAAGGCTCTGGCAAGGCCTGCAGGGAGCCTCCTGTGGCACTGTATTCAACCCAGAGTGTCCTGAATTTCTTGACTATGGGCCCATTTGTTCATGGAACACCCCCACCAGATTTTGCAAACTGCTAGCTCACTGACTTTCTCAATATTTTAGCTTAGTTGCTAATATTTTTTTAAAAATCAGGGAGTTTCACGGGAAAACCTTCAGTCTTCGGCTACTCTTGAGAAATTAGCAATAGCCATGTACAGTGATCACGGCTAGACCTGAGTATCCACCGCCCTTCTGCCCCAACATGTCCTTACTGTCTTCTACCAGGCCCCCAAAACAAATTGCTAATATTTACTGAGGGCTCACTCTGTGAGGGCTTGTCCCATGGTGCCTCATTTGCTTGTGAAGGTGAGTGCTGTTATCCCCATTTTACATGTGAGGAACTAAGACAGAGATGTTAAGTAACCTGCCCAAGGTCACACAGCATGTGAGCATAGAGCTGGGAGTTTAGCTCTACAGACCATTGTCTGACCACTGAACTGCCAGTCTTCTTCTTTTGATGTCACCTGCCTGAGCCCTCTGGGCCCTTGCCCTGTGATCCCTAACCCACCACAGGGGCCCACCAGAGCAGGTCTAACCCCAAAGCCTGTCTTGTACCTATCTGGGGTCCCTGGGTTCCTTCTGGATCCTTTTCTGCCTTCCCCTGGTGACACCACCCTCCTGGCCTGGGATAAATGATTCCTGGTGGTTTTGATGGTTATTAATGACTCCTCAGAGGTATAAGGCTTGTTCAATTTCACCGAGCCTGCTCACATCCATTCTGGGACATGGAGGTTTTTATACCCATTTTACAGATGAGGAAGCAGGCCCTGAGTTGTTCTGTGACTTGCCCCAGACCTCACAGGTCGGAAGGCAGAGCCAGAGCTGGAATTGGAGGGTCCAGATCCGCGATGATGTCCAGCCCTCGAGTAGCCATCACTGGGGTCAGGCTCCCCCGGTGGGGTCTGGCTCCCCCAGTGTGTTCAGTCGCCATCTGGTCCCCGCATGCCAAGGCCGTATCCAGCCATCCCTCAGCCCCTTCGCCAAAGAAAAAAACCTTTGAAGTTTGCCCTCCACTCCCCAGAGTGCCAGCCACAAATTTGTTCCTGCCTCGAGACTGCTCTCTTTCCAGCCGACTGTCTGCCTGGCCGCCCCCCAACCCCTCCCTGACGTTGGCCACCCGCCCCCCCACCAGCCTCGGTGCTCATTTTCCCCAGAATGGCTCATGTGGCTGTCACTCTTCCGGCGGCCCCGAGCAGCAGACGGCCATTCTGCCCACCAGCCCCCGAGTCCTTTGAGCCACGCCATCAGCGTGAGGAGGCTGGTGGCCGGGAGAGTGACATGCGGCGCCCAACACACTGCTTTGGGTTATGACAGCTTAGAGGCTCCCCAGATATTGCCACCTTCCCCGACAGCGTGAACTCCCTGGAGGGCGTGTGCGGGGACGTCCGGACCCCCGACAAGCTCGTCGACCAAGTGAATGACACCAGCGATGTCAGGCACATGTGGCTGGCCCCCATCCTGCCTGGCCTGGTGAGTTCATGGGGAGCCTTTGTGTCCACGGTCTCGGGGACATGTCTGTCTTCCAGGGCAGGTTAATCTCCAACGAATCAGAATGCCTGCGGGCTATCAGGAAGACGCAGGTCTTCGCTGACACGTCTGACGGGCACGCTCTGGGCCCCAGAGAGAGAAGGGCCTGCATGGGACCCCGGAGACCCCGAGCGGCAGGCGTCTGTAGGTCATCACGGGCAGCCCCGTCCCCTGGCCGCATCCCATGTCCCTGCCCCTCCTTGAGGTCACCAGTCACTGGACCCCGTCCTGGCCCTGTCTCTGGCCTGTCAGCTCTTCAGGTGACCCAGTTTCCCAGATCTCAGACCCTCCAGCTGCTCCTTGTCACTTGGGGGCCTGCGGGGCGCTTCGTCCCCCCGGGCCTGGCGATGTTGGTCAAGAGAGAGGAGACAGGCCAGGTGGAGATGGGGTTCTAGCCCCGCGCCAGCCAGATGCTGGGTAGAGGAGTGCAGCAGGCCCTAGGGCATGTGTGTGACCGGCAGAGTGTCCCCTTTCCCTCCGTGTGACTGCACAGGAGGACAGGGAGGATATTTTCCTCTCAAAACATGGAAAGGAGCAGCATTAGCAGCTCTGTGTGGGAGGTTTTCCAGTGTCTCTGTCCCTGAGCCCCGAGGGTCCAACAGCTCCCCAGAGACCGGGGCCCCGCCTGTCTATGGCCATCTTGAGCTCGGCCAGCAGGTGGTTACCGGCATCTGTCACGTGACTCAGTGAGAGGCAGTTTCTGTAGATGTCACTCTCCCAGCTGGACTCGGACATTTGTACCTGCTTGAGCCCCGTGGGCAGCTATTCTCGAGGGCCTTTACTATTTCCACAGTACAGCTGGAAGGCTGACCCCAACTGCAGCACCCCACCCCTGCGATCCCCGACATCCTCCGGGGCCTGGGGCAGAACTGAGCCCACAGCCTGTGGCCAACACTGAAAGCTCATTGCTTGCTTCCGTCTTGCCAGGAGCCCCCTAATATGGGGGAGTCTGTTGGGGCGGCGGTGGGGACAGGGTGGGGGGACGGAGAAGCCGCCAGTCTCACCTTACCAGCTGATTCTGCCACTGATCTGGACAAGCCCCTCCCCGCTCCCCCTGCAGAGGTTCAAAGACACAGGCTGGAAATTACCCAGCAGCGCTTTTGGGGCCTATCTGCTGTGTTTCTCATTTACAACCCAAGAAAGGACAGATCGGGGTCAAGGCGGTGCTGACCGCTGGGAGGACAGCGCTCCTTGACTCTGCAGGGGGGGGCCTGCCCCCTCGGCCCAGGGAAGCCCCACACTGGGTGTCTGGCTGGACCCCGGGGAGAGGGAGGGGGGCACCAATGCTCTGCGGGGATTTAAATCAGGGCCATGCCAGGCCCAAGGAAACAGGCCTCCCAGAGCCAGTTGGCGATTTGTTGCGAATGCAGCCACACGTGACCGGGCTCAAGATGGGCTTCCAGGAGAGGGAAGGCAGCGGGAACCCCACGCGCTGTGGCCCCCCCCCAGCCACCCGGGTACCGCCTCCGGCGCCCATCAGGCTCACCTCTGCCTGCACCCTGCGCCCCCCTCCCGGCGCCTCTGTTTCCAAACATGCCTGTTCTCATGAGTTCTCGTCTCCGACAGGTGAACCGGGTTTATGGGATTTTCGATCTGCCCAACACCGTGTCCACGATCAAACTGTGGAATTATGCGAAAACGCCCCATCGAGGGGTGAAAGAGTTTGGCGTGAGTACTTATCAGCTGGGTTTTTCGAGATAATTGTGCTCGTTGGTAATTAGGCTGCTGGCAATTATCATTTGTCGCAGTTGGATTTGCTTCTCTCTGTTGCCACCTTAGACACAGATGCCTGGGGCTCCGAGGCAGGGAAATTCGCCACCCCACCGTGAATCCCAAACCTGCCCCCAGTGATTTGAATCATCCTCCTGAAAACCAGAAAGTGGCCTTTCTTTCATCTTTTCTTTTCCAAGCATCTTGGTCTAGGGCGGTCCTTCCCCCCCGGGAGGCGACTCTAGGGTGGGGTGCAGAAGGCCCCCGGGGGCCAATCCCAGGCTCCGAGGGCCTGAGATCCCCGCACACGCCAGGCTAGCTGGTGAGGCTCCCAGTGGTAACTCGCTTTGCCCGAGGCCTCAGGAGGGAAGGAGGGGGAAACTCTTGGCCCCATGGTGCAGCCCCGACCCTGTGTCCGCCAGCTCCTGGTGGACGACTTGCTCGTGTACAACGGGATCCTGGCCATGGTGGGCCATTTGGTGGGGGGCATCCTGCCCACGTGTGAGCCCACGGTGCCCTGCCACACCATCCTCTTCACCGAGGACATGGACATCTGCCGCCAGGAGCGACACACCGCCATCAGGTAAGCCGGGCCCCTGGCCTCGCCTCACTGTCCCTAACGAGGACGGACAGCACGGGTCGAGCCCTCCGCCTTCTCCCTCCCCGCAGCAATCAGGTGGAGGATCAGGACGTCCAGATGATGAATGAAAACCAGATCATCACCAACTCGAAAAGGAAGCAGAGCCTGGTTGACCCAGGTCAGTTTCGCTGCCCCGCCCAGGGTGTCTCCTGCGGGACTCCAGGCTGTGTAGACAAGGAGCTGGCAGCGTCCCACACCCAGCCCTGCCTGCCCCTTGGACCCCTCTTCTCTCCCCGGGGGGCTGCGGGGGCAGAACAGGTGCCCTTCCTGAAGGCACCTGGAGCTCGGTGTGGCTTCTTGGGAGCCAGGCTTCGGAGTGCGGACGGAAAAGGCCGCTAAGGGCAGCCGTGCCATATGGAAGGGGTTGTCCTGTGCCGTGGGGAAGCCGTGGAGGATGCCCGGGGTGAGGGCTTCCCAGAGGAGGTGCTGTTCGAGCTGCACCCTAAGACGTACGGGGACTTGGCCGGGCAGAGGGAACAGCGTGGCAGAGCCTGCTCCGGGGGTGCAGGGTGGGGGGACGGCGGCGACGGGTCAGCATGCCCGGGTGCCACGCTCGGGGGCGGTGGCCTGGGCCGGCGATTCAGGCAGTTTGGACATCCCCGCCCCCCCCGAAGCCCAGGTGTGGGGCTGCCCTCGGGGACTGAGGCTGGGTAATGGCCTCCTCTCTGTCCTCTCCCTGACAGCCTTACGCCCCAAAACGTGCATAAGTGAGGAGATAGCGCGACGGTGGCGGTGCTGACCGGCGGAGGAGGGAGCGCTGGTCCTCCCAGCCAGCGGCCTCTGTCACCTGTGTCTTCTGCCCCTGTCCTCAGCCTTGGCAGCCTGGACTCCAGGGGCTGGGAGAGGAGAGTAAGAGGGGACTCGTGTGACACAGCCTCCCTCTGTCCCTCGGCTCCGGGGTGCGCTCCCAGGAGCCCCAGCTTGGTGCCTCCTGCAGGCTCCAGCAGAGCAGAGCCCCAGGCACCAGCGCCTGCGCCCACAACCCCACTGGGCCACCTCAGGCTGGGACGGTGAGGTGGCCTGGCGGGGGGCCTCCCCTCCCTGCAGAGCGTGGCCACCCAGGGCCGAGCGGGACGGTGGGGAGGGGGCCTCAGCCACCAACCCCAACATGGTGGGGGGCACCTGGGAAGGCCCCGAGTGCAGGTGCAAACAGCTCCCCTCCCCGCCACATCCCTGCCTCATCTGGGGGCTGGTGGAGCCAGCTTAGAGGGTGGGGTTCCCTGGTACCCCGAAAGTCTAGCCAGGACTACTCGGCCCCTTCCCTCATCCCAGGCGAGAAGGACGGACCCCCCCCCCCAGGATGTGTGTGTCGCGGAGGGAAGGAAGGGAGCCATGCGCACCTGCCGTGCTGCCAGGCCCATATAGGACGGGTGGTGGGCAGCTTCACACCCCAGATGGCCAGCAGGGCCGCAGGCCAAGGACCAGGCCCCCAACCTCCCCCTCGAGCCCCAGGGTCCACCTCTCCTTCCATTGGAACTTTGTCTGGAGGCGGGTGGCCCCCCCCTCTGGTCTGAGCTCGGGCTCCTCCGGTTCCTCGTTCCTCAGTCGGAGCAGGTGCCCTTGCAGTCACCCCGAGAGGTGCCTGTTGCCCAGGGCCCCTGCCCCCGCAACAGCTTCCCCTCGAGTTGGAAATGTGCCCCTCACCCCCAGCCGAGTGAAGCTCAGAACGTATCTATTTCCATCGATGTAACAAGCTCGGATCAGGGCTCTAATTGGTTTCCCAGCGGTGGGTAATTCCTCGTTGCAAATATTCATCCGCTGTCTTCCTGGCGTCCGCCCGGCCCCACCGCAGCGCTGTACTCCAAGTAGGTTCCTATGCAACCGAGAGCCCGGCAAATACTTTGATGAGCTTTGCAGCTTCGGCGGAGCAGCTCTGCAAATGCGCTTTTCATTTGGAGCGTGGGGCCGATGGGAAGATAAGGCACCGTTTCTCCCGCAGAAGATCCATCATCTCTGTAGCTTCCAGGGCCCCCGGCTTCCGTGCTCACCTCCCAGACCTCTGGGCTCCCAGAAGAGCTGAGGCCCGGGGGAACAGGGGGCTGATCAAGCTCTCTGGGACCGAAGCCGGTGCCGCGGCTTAAAGGCAGCCTGGCTGTCTGTCCCCACACAAGGCTGGGGCACAGGTCAGACCCCCACTCGCTCCCAGAACCCCCACTGCTCTTGTTAATGACTGTGGCGCCATGCAATTGAGGAGGGGAAGGAAGCTGTACAGGCATTAACTGTAAAATAAACTCTATTTTTTTTCTCCTGCAAAATCAATAAAAGATGTTATTAAGACTGGGCCGATGTGCTGGATTTGGGGTCAGGCAGAGGGGGCCCGTGCTGCCTCCCAGAACGGAAGCAGAGATTGCTGGAGGCTGGTGGGATGACTCGGGGCCGAGTCCCCTCTCTGAGCTTCCTTTTCCCCACCTGCAGAGGGGGTTATGATCGGGGGCGATGCAGTAGTTAGTTTGTGTCTGGCGCCATCTCACTGAACCCATGTCACAACCCTTCTAGGCACTATTATGATCCTCCCTTCACAGATGAGAGAATTGAGGCCCAGAGAGGTTGAGTAACTTGCCCAAGTCACACAGTTTTGGAAGCCATTAGTGCACAAATCCCGGGGTGACCCCAGGAGAGCTGAGACAGGGTGAAATCCCTGGGTCTTTGGCCCTGGGGTTTCCCTTAGGCTTACATGGATCCTAGCAGCCAAGCCCCCAGATGCCCAATTCCTGGGCCACTCCCCAGCTTCCTTCAGAGGTGAGCATGGGCGTCTGGGTGCATCAGCCCCGGGGAGGGAAGAAGGTTCCCTTGGCAGGGGTGGGGGCGCCAGTTCTGGGGTACGGCTCACTGGGGGTGAGCAAGCGGGCCCCTCAGAAACCCCATCTCTCTCCTCTGTCCCAGGCAAAGGGGAGAGTCTCTCTGGCCCCCTGGTGTTGGCGAACCTCCCCAACTTCCCTCCGCGGTGGCATCTCTGAGCCGGCCCCGGAGATGCTGGAGGGCAGGCAAGGCCATTCAGTATTCCTTGCGTGGGGTGGGAGGCCCGGCGGGGCAGCCCAGCTTCGGGGCCGTGATCCGCCTCCCAGCCCCCAGCCAGAGCCCCGGTCCGCAGTCCAGGAGCAAAGCCGGCCCAGGAGGACCTGGTCAGCAGCACAGAGCATGTCCCTTCTGGGGGACAGCTGGAATTCAGCGACAATGTCCCAGGGTTACCAGACCTTCAAGGATTTTAAGAAAAGCCCGAAATCCAGGTGTTTTATCTATGTTTAATGTGAAATCTCACTTGGAAATGTTGGCTCAACTAGACCAAGCAAACACCAAGTGAGCCAAACCAGTTACCAATCCCATGTAACCCCAGCATCCCCTCCCTTCCTGGTCCCCCCCACCAGCCTGTGGCTCCCCGAACTCCCCAGACCTGGTTCCTCCCTGGGAAGTCAGAGGAGGGAGGGGATCATTCCTGGGCCCTCGGACCCCCTAGGGCACAAAGGCAGGGCTCGGTGCGGTGACCTTGGCATGCTCAGCCACCGTGGGAGAACAGAGGCCTTGCCCTGGGCGTCATGCTTCCCACCCCACGCGTTGGCACTGGGCAGGAACTATCCGAAGCTGTAACTGTCCTGTCCTGCTGGTGGGATGGGGTGGGTGGGGACAGGCTGGCACCCGGCTTGGGGTTCTGCTCCAGGCCACAGCTGACGAGGGGGCTAGGGAAGAGCGGCCTCTGGCCTCTGTCCCTGGGGAGACCCGCTTCCTCTGTCCAGCAGTGGCAAGGACCTGCTTTGTGTGTGTGTGTCCGTTGGTCTCCAGACAGTTCTGCACGGGCGCCACGACCGCAGAAGGCCCCCGATGGTCCCCCCGGAGGCTGCCGAGGCTGTCTCTGCACTCTGACAGGTGGCGGCTGCCCCAGCCATCTGCCTGTTTGCCGCCACATCCTCAGCTCCCAACCCGCCTAAAACCCCCTTCAAAGGAGTGTCTGGTGACTCAGCCCACTTAGATCTGGCTGGCTGTACGGGTCTGGACAACCCCCCGTTTCTCTCCAAGAACGGGCAGCTTCTGTCCCGGTCACTCATGGCTCCTGTCTCGGGCCCTGCCTGTATCTCTCACCCATGTCACCTGCACAGCCCAGGCGGCCTTGGAGTGTGCCCAGGTGTGTGCGTCTGGCAGGGGTGGGGCTGTGCTCCTGGCCATAGGGCCCCAGCTGTGCACACTGAGGCTTTCATAACAAAACAGTGTCCTTGGGGCTGAGCTGGGGCTCCCAGCTCCGTACCCGGGCTCCCCGCCAGAGAAACCCGCCCCACCTTCTACTGGCCCCTCCTGACCTTCAGGGCGACCTCCCAGCCTCCGCTGGCTCCTTGGGCCACAAGGGGCAGTGGCCTTAGGAGCACAAGTGGAGGTCTCAGCCTCTGCTCTTTCATTCTCCCCACCGCTCGCCTCTCTCCCCAGCCCACCCTGTACCCTGAGGCCGCCCACACTCACTCTGGCCATTTCCAGGGTTGGGGGGGATCAGGAGGGCACGAGGACGGGTGGGGGGAGGCGGGCTTGGTGCAGGGACTTGCGAGCTCAGCCTCATGTGGTGGAAGTGCTCCCACACAGAAGCCCCTTCCCCCTCCCCCTGGCATCCCAGGGCACCCCCAGCCCCCCTCGGTCCAGCCCCCTCCTGGCAGAGGCCCACTCCCCTGCCAGGGCTTCCCCGTAGGTGGAGGCTTCGCTGGTGTCAGCCCAGGATGAAATGTGGCCCCAGAAGCTATTACCGGGGTGTCGCAGGCTGGGCAGTGCCGGGGACAGGGCAGAGGTCCCAGGCAGAGCGCCGGGACTTCCTGTCTGTCCAGGCAGTAAATCCCTACACGGAGGAGATTGGTTTTTCCTCATGACTGATGGTCCCTGGCTGGGCTGAGTTTGTCCTCAGTCTCGCAGGGGGGCCGTCCACCCGTGTGGCGGTGCGATCTGTTCACTGGCCACAGCCCCAGAGTGAGGGGTCAGTGGCGCTAAACTCCAGGCCCCCCCCCAAGCCATGTGCCCCGGGGCCGCAGCGCCTGTGGTTGGAGGTCAAGCAGGAGATGCACGTGTGGCGGGAGGTCTTCTACCGGCTGGAGAAGTGGGCCGACCGCCTGGAGTCCGTGTTTTTTTTTTTCTTGTGAACGAAATTTTTATTTACATACTGTATCTAGAAGCAGATACATAAATTCTTATACAATTAATTTCCAAAAATGTGCAAGAAATTACTATAATTTGTTTACAAACCAAAACACATATTAAAATCAATGGACTTTGGATAATTCATTCTGTGGTGTTCTCAGTACAAATGGTACACACCTGATTTGAAGGTGTGTACCACCTTCAAGGTGTGTACACACCTTGAAGGTGTGTACCATTTGAGGTCAGGCGCTTTTCTAACTCATCCGCTCAGATGACATTTCCCCCGATTCCTGCCATGGCCCCAAGTGGCCCTCCTTGTCCCCGTCTGTGCAGCATCAAAGCCCAGACAGGAGCCTCAGAGAACAGCCAGCCGAGCCCTGGTGTGCCTCGTGCCTTCACCCATCCCCAGGCTGCGTGGGGGTGGGTTAGCTCATCCCTGGTACCCCCCACAGCCTGAGCCCCCCACCGTCTCCCACCAGGACCTGCCGCAGCCCCCTCTCTGTTCACTCTGCCTCTGCCTTGAACCCCATCTCCCAGGCCTTGGGCCCACACAGCCAGGAGGAACTTGCCATGTCCTCCTCTGAAAATCCTCCTGCCCGTGGTTCCCTGTGGCCTTCCAGGTGAAGGCCACACTCCTGGCCATCACCCCCAGACCCCACAGGCTCCGACCCCTGAAGACCAATGGCTCAGCAGCAGACGTCACGCCCTCGCCTCGAGCTCCAAGTGCTGTGTCCTGTCACAGCCCACACCCAACAGTCCTCTCAACCCCAGGGCCTTTGAACATGCTGTGGCTTCTACCCATACTCCCTTGCTGCTTCCTTCGGTCCCTGCTGGCCCTTCCTGAGAGCCCCACCCTCTCCATTCCAGCATGAATCAGGCCTTCTCTGGGTTGGCTTACATAGCACTCCTCCTGCTTGGAAGTGATAGTTTTGTTGTTGGAGTGATTTGAGTCGTCTCTGTCTCCTCGCTGGAATACAAACTCCGTGAGGGTGAGGACTGTGTCCATGGCACAGCCATGGCAGTGCCCCGGCACTGTCGTGCCTGGCCCATGGGAGCCCTCCCCTCTGTGAGCGGTTCATGGACGAACGGGACCCACAGCAGGTCTGTGGCAGTCTCGGGATTTGAACTAACTCCACAGCCTCTGACACTTTCCTTGGTCCTCACCTCCTCCCAGGGGACAAGCCTCCCCAGTGCGACAAGTTAGGCCTGGCTGCACGAAGGGAGCCCGTGAATCAAGCTGATGCTTCCGTTACCTGTGGAGACAAGCGTGTGGCCAGGAGAGGCTGGCTTTGGTGAGGGTGTCAGGGACGACATCACAGCCACCAGCCCAAGAGGCAGGTCAGCTCTACGACTTCCTGAGGCCTGGGACTGCCCATTAGCCCTGGGCTGGGGCCCCCACGGCTCCCCTGGGAAGAGGGGGTGATGTGAGCCAACGAGAAGGCAGAGCCCCACGGCGGGCCCCCAAGCAGGCGCAGGCCCGTCCATCATCTCTTGGAGTCTCAGGTCCTTGTTGTTGTTGTTGTTTTAAAGATTTTATTTATTTATTTACTTGTCAGAGAGAGTGAGAGAGACAGAGAGACAGAGAGAGAGAGCACAAGCAGGCATTGTGGCAGGCAGAGGCAGAGAAAGAAGCAGGCTCCCTGCTGAGCAAGGAGCCCAATGTGGGACTCGATCCCAGGACCCTGGGCTCATGACCTGAGCTGAAGACAGCAGCTTAACCGACTTGGCCACCCAGGCATCCCCCAGGTCCTTGTTTTGAAAGGGATAACTTCTCTGGATTATTAAGGGAACTCATGAGATGATGTGTAGCAGTGGGCATATGTGTAGCAGTGGGCATAGCACTGAATACACGGTAGCTCTTTTTTTTTTAAGATTTTATTTATTTATTTGACAGACAGATCACAAGTAGGCAGAGAGGCAGGCAGAGAGAGAGAGGAGGAAGCAGGCTCCCCACTCAGCAGAGAACCTGATTCGGGGCTCGATCCCAGGACCCTGGGATCATGACCTGAGCCGAAGGCAGAGGCTTTAACCCACTGAGCCACCCAGGTGCCCCCACGCACGGTAGCTATTTTTATTGCTTCTTTTATTTTGCTTTTACTGATTTTACCTTTTTAGTCTCATTTTATTTTTAAATTTTATTACAGACTAGAGCAGTAACGGCCTTGCCCACTACAACATACCTATGGACAGATCTAAGGCTAGACCTGGTTGACTTTTTTGCCACCCTGTGCCAGGTTCTTATATACGCCAGGTTCTTATATAGGCCAGGTTCTTATCTAGGTATTTCTTGATTGAGTTTTCTTCCTTCCCTCTTTTTAATTGGGGGCACTCCTCAGACTCAGTCTGCACTCCTGGTGAATGGGTATAACGGTAGCCAGCCTCATTTGTCTTTTCTGTAGATCCTGGGAATCTGTCTTTGCTTGCAGGGTACTATGCCTGGGGAAAATGAATTCTGCTCTCTGTTGACACACATTGTGAGTGTTCACCTGGGTTTGTCCAACTTGTTTCATTCATGTTTTCTCTCTCTCTCTATTTTTAAAGATTTTATTTATTTATTTGACAGACAGAGATCACAAGTAGGCAGAGAAGCAGGCAGGGAAGAGGAGGAAGCAGGCTCCCCGCTGAGCAGAGAGCCCGATGCGGGGCTCGACCCCAAGACCCTGGGATCGTGACCTGAGCCGAAGGCAGAGGCTTTAATCCACTGAGCCACCCAGGCGCCCCTCACTCGTGTTTTCTCTTATTCAACAGGGTATGAAGGTGAATTTTGACCACAGACCCTGTCACTTTGGGCAGGCCTGGGGAGGTGCCAGGTTCCACTCCATTGTCCAAGACATCCCTAAACTGACTCGGTTCCCACCTGCCATCCTCATTTTGTGAATAATAAACATTTAACTTAATTTTCTAACAAATACAAAAATCATCGGCATACTCACGTGTATTAAACATTCCCATGCTTTCCATGGCTTTCTGATCAGTAGTTTAAAATGACAAAAACCGCGTAAATCGTGAGCATGTCAATACTGATATAAGAAGGATAGCAACTTTGTAGAATTTGCTGACTAGATAGCAGGCACATCCCACAAGTTTTGCATATTTTAACTTACTTGATTATCACAATAGCCCCCCAGGTTTTGTGGGTAAGGGGGCCGAAGCACAGAGAATTAGACAGCTCGCCCACAGCCGCCCAGCCTCACAGCTAGAAAGTGTCAGGCCAGGATTCCAACCCAGGGAGTGAAAGGACGAAGCGTGTGCTCAGACACCCTTCGATCCTGAAAAAATAGTGGGCAGTGTGACCATTAGTGCCCCATAGCCCTCACACATCCACCAAACGAGAGTAATACTGGTTCTTGTCTGGCAACGTTGTCACGGAACTCTGGGAATCATTCTATATATTAAAGCGATGAATTTTAGATACTTTATTTGTGGCAGGGTAATAGCATATACCTTATGGTAATGTACACTGTATTCTGTTTTGTGGCATTTGTGTGTATATACACTTTAATCGTCTTTTAAACTGGTTTAAAATGGTTCTTAAGAAGTAACATTACATGTGAATTTTTTTAAAAAATCAAAAGTACAAAAGGATGGACAGGGAAAGGCAAGCCTCTCTCCTACCCTGGACTTTTGCTCTCTAACGTGGGAAGCGACATGGCCAGATTCCAGAATTATTTTGTGCATATATAAATGTAGACAGAGGTTGTTCTTTTTTTTCTTAAAGGTGGATAGGAGCATATTCTACACATTTCTCTGTGCCTTACCTTTCAAGAGTTTGTTACCTAAGAAATCATTCCATATCTGTGTGTGTGTCTATATCTACATGTACTTCCTCTTTTTTTTCTGTTTTCATGGCAATGTAATATTCCATTAAATGACCGCGCTGGAATTTTTCTGACCCCAGGTGAGGGGCATTTAAACCCTTCCCAGGTCCTTCCTGTTCCACGTAATGCTGCCGTAAACATTCTTGCACCCTTGCGAGCACACACGAGTAAACCCACAGAACAGCAGTGGCGTGGCCGCCTCCCAGGCCGAGCGCCGCCCATCCAGCTGCGCTCCTAGAGGCTGTCACAGTGTACGCCCTTGTCACCTCTGCGTGCTGTGCCTGCACCCAATTCTGTGACCTGCCCTGGGTATCAACAGATGTCGGCCTTGACTGGTTAGAAATAGGGTGCTGATGTCTTGTTTCGCATATTCGAGAAAAAGAGAAACCCTTCTGGCTGTGTCCACCCTCCTCTTTCCCTTCCCAGGTGAACATGGAGGACCAGTTTGGACAGATCATGATCGAGAACCTACGGAGGCGACAGTGTGACCTGGCAGGAGTGCAGACCTGCAAGTCGTTAGAGTCACAGGTCAGAGAGTGGGGACTCTGTTGCCCTGAGCCACCCAGGGAAGGGCATCTTCCCTTTGCACATCTGAGAAGCTGGGGCTGCACGGGGGCCACTAGTTCATCATGCTAGGGAAGGCCAAGCCCTCAATGTGGAAAATATACGTGGACATTTTCTATACCCCAGCATTTAAAACTTTCATCATACAGATTTTCAAACAGCATGAAAGTACAGGGGATGGTAAAAGGAACACCCTTTTTCCCATCAGCCTGCTTCTGTAATTCACATTTTGTCCAAATTGTTTTTTTCTTTTGCTGCAATATATATATTTTAATTCAAAGTGAATTGACAGTAATACACCATAAATTCTTATTTTGACACTCACCAAAATAGTCACCCGGAAAATCCGCTTTTTGTGACAAAGTACAGAAGGCTTGGTCACATTTAAATCACTGAGAACTAGAGAGAAATACTAGCGCAAACCGTAATAGACATTACATCCATAAAAATTTTCCCAGTCCTTATTGTAATATTGCACAGTGCAATTGCTACATGGCAAACTAGTGTAGCATGGAAGTAAAAGCAAAAACAAACCAAAGAAAGAAAGCCACAAGCCTAAAATTGTTAAACAGTTAACAGTTCAAACTGAGCAATCAAATCTGTATCATTGGGTTCATTAAAACAAATCTTCCTACACCTTGCAGTGCATGATTTAACTTTTACATAACATAAACCAAGATTAAAATCAGTAGTAGAGATCTGAAAAAGTGAAAAGGCTTTGCTACTACAGTAACATATTTAAACACCCTGAAGGAAAAGAAAAGTAAATACCAGGGTATTTGGTTAAAAAAAATTGCAAATTAAAATATTATGCAAATATGCAACTTGGAAGTCATGCCGTGTTTTATTTAAGAAAGCGGTAAAACCAAAGAAAACTGGTCAAATGGTTTTAAAGAGTTAAAGGTATAAATCCAAATTCTCTTGTCGGTATGTTGAATTTAGAAGTTAGCAGGATTTTGACATTTTTAACTTTTAAAAAATTAAAAATTTGACATTTTTAACTTTTAAAAAAATGATTAGAATCGGTTAAGAGCAGTGTACTCAACCAGGGTACGCCTCTATCCAACTTCACTGCTTCGAAAACATTTACTGTCCATTTAATGAGACCATCTGAGTCTTGGAAGTGAAATACAGAAAATACGACATTTCAGGGTAGTAAATACGGCCCTGGATGAAAGTAAAACTGCGCCAGTTTTGTACCTGTTGTACAAACAGAAATCGATCCTTTGCACTTGGTGTTTCTGAAACATCCGTGGCCAGCATTGATTCTGTTCCAAGAAGCGAGCAGATACCAGTGATCTGCCGGACCATATAAATTAAATTAATAAGCTGTAGAGGGCAGCAACTTTACTTAAACAGTGACTCCATAAATTTGCCATCTGTAAATAATCTTTTAAATTATTCTTAGGCTACTCCTTTTTTCTGTGTAATATATATGCCTCTCTATATATTTTTATTTATATAAAATGCATAGAATTGATTACTAAAAACACTGAAACTTGTGGGGAAAATTAAGTCCTTCATTTTCAGCATGACTAAAAATGTACTGCTGGGTTTGTTTGTTTTTTTTTTTTAATTTTTGATTTATTTTTTTGACAGACAGATCACAAGCAGGCAGAGAGGCAGGCAGAGAGAGAGGAGGAAAGCAGGCTCCCCACTGAGCAGAGAGCCCGATGCGGGGCTCGATCCCAGGACCCTGGGATCATGACCTGGGCCAAAGGCAGAGGCTTTAACCGACTGAGCCACCCAGGTGCCCCTGTACTGCTGGTTTTAATTTTATGATCTAATACTGTAATTTTTAAAATCAATGTCAGGCACATTTATTTCATTGATGGTTATTAAATAAAACACTGCTGTGTTAATGGAGTAAAGAAAAGTTCATCCACTATTAGCTTATTGTCAACGCTGTATTAGAGCTGTACTAGTGGTATACAATTCATTTATCAAAGAAATGCTGTAAATCCAAAACATTTGAGGAGTTTTACACTCAAATGCTTTGTACTGTTTATTCCAGTAAATGCTGTAAGATTATATTCCAGATTTTAAAGGAAAAAAAGTTAAGTCAAGCCTGCAAGATACAGCTCTCTCGTGTCTACAATGCCAGTATGAAAATAAAAAATTAAGTTACATTGATACATCCAAGTTTTTTATGTGCAGTGATGAGCACAAACATTAATAGAGATAAAATACTGATACAAATAACATACCCCAAAGTAACATATGCCATTATTTTCCATCATTTACAATACAGTAGTTACAATGACACTCCAAACAGAGAAGCAAAGTAAAAAATCAAAACCCCAACTTCTATTTCATGTAATGAGACTTATACAGAAATTAGAAGACTAAATAACAACTAGTTAATCACCCAATTTCACAGCTATCTGAAGTGGCAATCGTTATATAGCAGCTTATCTATGATACATTCAAGATAAATGATACAATTTATTACTTGCCCATAAGCGAAAACACAGCCTGTTTAATACCTTTCCTTAAATTCCACCTCTTCACTACAATATACTTGAGGTCTATGCAAAAAAGTAGCTACCTTTTATATAGGAAATGGAGGATTAAGTCTTTGGTGCTGTAAAAGCAACTTCATTTAAACATAACCACCACCACCAAAAAAGAAAAAAAAGAAAAGAAGAAAGGAAAAATCCAAGACACACTTCCTAGGAAAGAAAAAGCATGTAATTTATGTCCCTGACGGAATGTATTAAATAAGCAAACACCACCAACAAGCAAAACAAGTACTACAATGTAAAAAATACTTAAAAAAAATTCTCTCACATGCATAAATGCAAAATTGCACACAAAGAACTCACATCTTTTCAAGCTTCATAGTAAATGTTCTGCTACTATTTATTAAATACTGCATGGTTTGCCCAAGCTAAGATGAAACCACATCATGAATCAATGAGCATTTTGCATTTTCTTTCATTATCTACTCAAAGTCATGCCTACTACACCTCTAAACATTTTATTAAATCCAATTATATAGCAAACACGCCCAAAATAAACTTAGATTGTATTGCAGTTTCACTTAACAGTATATAAAATGCTGTGTTGTGACAGATATCAACTATCCATTAGATACTGAATCCATTTTTCTTAAGCACTACTAACTGCTTGCTTTTCTTGAAGCTAGATCATTCTGAAAAATCAGACAGCAGAATTCAGCTATGGCAAACATGCTGCCCTCTTAGTTAGGAAAAAACAGCTAACAACCTGAAATCATACCACACAGAACCAAAAATGAACACTACTCTATCAAAAGAAAACTAAAGAGTAGATCTGAATTTTAAGTGCTGCAGTCCTCAACATCTGTATATAGGTAATAACATCAACAACCTCAAATATTTAAGGCACTATGTGTGGGAACGGTTTACAATGCAGCTGAGATTATTAGAACAACATTTAAGAGCAAAGTCTAGGCAACGTTTTGCCCACACAAAGACACGTGCAAATGTAAAGAACAATAGCTCAGTTTCTTAGGTAAGTGACCCAACATTTACACACTAAGACACAGGTAATACAATTCACTTGTATGCTGTAATTCTGACATATGTGCATCTGTTGCTCTAAGTCTGTACACGGAATGGCTTCCCAAATGTGGGTGTGTCTTGCACTAGTTAGAAGGCAATTTTATAAAAAATAGCAGGAGCAGAACTGGACTTCCGCTCCCATAAGTCACCTGCCTAGAGTTACTACATAAGAAGATACATGACCAAAGACAAGTTATACCAAATGTGCAAAACACATTAAAAATGAGGTTTTTTTTAAAGCTCAAAGTTGTTTAAATTGCACCCAAGTCTACATGATTCAAAAATAGGTTTCTTGTGCCATGGCTAATATTTATTTTTTTAATCAAATGTTTATATCATTGAGCTTTCTCAATATACTCTTTTTGAGTTTTCACATATATGGATACTGGCTGAGTTTTGTTGGACTCGATGGAAATCCAGTATATGCAGGTGATGCTGCAATGTAAGAATGTGGTGGGAAGGTTGGTTTGTACGGAGTCTGATGAATGGTTGGGGATGGTAACAGACGGGGATTTGTGCCCACTGGGACTTGAACTATGCCACTGGGATGAGAGATATTGTAAGTTGGATGCTGTAACATGGGTCTTGAGGTACATGGAGAGGCTAAGAGGTGGGCCACTGGTGCAGCACTACTGAGGGCGGCTGATGGTGGGTATGGAAGTAGAGTAGGCTGTCCTCCAAGGTGCGCATTTCCAGCCAGATGGGCATGCACAGCTGTGTGATTGGGACTTGCATGAGAAAGAGTGAACGGATGACTGGTCACACTATTAGGTGTATAAGCTTGCTGTCTTCGATGTCTGAAGTTTCCATTCCACTCTTGATGCCCAGATCCAAAGGGCTGAACCTGACTGAAATTCAAATGCTGCTGCTGGAATGCAGGTGTCAGTTTCTGCTGACGATTACCCACCGTGGAAGGCTGGTTTAATCTCCCAGGAGCGGATCGGCCTTTTATTAATGGCTGGCGTATAGAATCCGTGTTTGCCGTATGGTCATCGGCATTTAATCCATTCTCTAGTCCCGTTGGTGGCACCACAACAGTACAAACAGCTGGTTTGGTCTCCGTGTTGGCCGAGGTCTCCAGCTCCGTGTTCTGATGAGTGTCTTCCGCGAAGCTGCTCTCTGCAAAGGGACCGTCGTGTCCCGAAGAGTCTGACGTTGGACAGCCATCCACAGCAGCACAACCACTTTGCTGTTCTTCATCTGACATGCTGTTCGGTCTCTCGCAAGGGGCTGGGCTGGACTGCCCTGAGGAGCTGGTGCTCAGAGTACTGTCAGGGCTACTTAATGAACACATCCGATCCATACTCAAAGTGCTCTGGCAAGCTTCACACTCCAGACTATCTTTACATTCTCTGAGTGAGTGTCTCTGGGATGGCTCCTCCTCATCAGTGTCACTGCTAATAGTGATCACACTCACTGCTGGGCTTGGTGGGAGTCAGCAATGATGATGGTTTGCCGCTGTTTGTCGGAAACCGATGAATCAGAGTCCTGCCGGACAGATGTTTCACAACAGTCTCTCGCCTCTGCTTCTGAGTCACGATTGTCCTGTGTTCCTATACAACGTACTTCCTCGACATCCTTCCCATTTACTACGTTTGGGGAAATAAATGTTGAATGTGGGACATTCGTATTCTGCAACGAATTACTCCAACTGAAAGCATTTATTTCCTCTCTTCCTGGCTCCCATGCCATTCGTTTTACCAAAATACCTCTGTTGTGGCACAGCTTGTTTTTCTTCGCAGTGGCAGGCTGAGGCCACACAACATGCGCGCTGCCCACACTAATTGGCTGCGGGGCCGGTAGAGTTATCTGATTGGTTAGAAGAGGTTGTGGCATCACTGAGCTATAATGATTACTGTGTGAAATCATTTTCCCCCAGTCTCCGAGCCTCTGGGAACCAGCCACCCCCTCAGAGGTTAATGTGGTAGTCGCGGGAGCCACGGGTGTGGCCCGCTGCCGGGCGGGTACGAGCATCTGCTGCGTCCGGCCAGACCAGGTCTGCTGAGAGAGAACTCCGGGTCGGATCTGTAGTGGCTGTGCAGCGGGGGCCCGAGTCACAAGGGGAACTGTGTTCTCTGCTCTTAGTGAGTAACTAGTAGGTTTACCGTGTGTTGCAGGAATACCTTGAAGAGCTGGGGGACAGATAATCAGGGTCTGCCGAAAGGCATCACCACAACCAGAATGAGCAGTTCCGGCCCGTAGAGGAATTCCACGGTGCACCACTGAATGAGCGGACGTGGTTAATGCCTGATTTCTTAATGTGCCAATTTTAGTAAAATTTGCTGTCCATTTTAGTAAAATTTTAGTAAAATACTGCTGTCAGCAGTACTGCCTGAAGCAACTGGTCTTAAAAGGGACGTTTTATTGTGATTATTTGTGTCACATGAATTTGGGTGAGACTTACAAATATCCATAATATGAAAACAGGACTTTACGTGGTTGCTATGAGGGAAATCTAGAAGATGTTTCATATTAACAAAAGGATGGTTCGAAGTCTCAGCTGGAGTAATTCTTAAATCTGCATCAATCAGCAACATTTTCTTCAACAGACTAACAATTCTCTTCTATCAGCTTTCTCAGCCAAAAGATCACTTCCTTCCAAATCCATCACTGTGTTCACATTCGCTATATCATCCAGGCTGTTGAATATGTACTTTCTGGCTTCTTTAGACTTCATTCCTGTCTCAGCCTCATGCTCTTCTAGTGTCTGTAATCTCCAACCAGAATGAGAAATATCTCCTTCTCTGCAAAAAAATCTTGTGCCCACATTTAACAGCTGTTCTCCCGGTAAACCTTGAGTCTGAGAAATATATCGGATCTGGTCTTACTCCAAGGCTTCGGGGTAGAGCGGCCATCCAAGGAATAACTCTGCAGTCACACATCCCAATGACCACATGTCTATGGCTTCACAAAATGGCAACCCCAATATAATCTCTGGAGCTCTGTAGGACCGAGACTGTAGGTATGTTGAACAAGCAGTCTTTGATACATGACTGGCCGACCCAAAGTCTGTCACCTTAACCCGGTATGGCTGCCGAACAGGGTCCACCAACATAATATTCTCTGGTTTGAGGTCAGCATGAATTAAACCAAGACTTTTCAATTTTTTCAGTGCAGTGGCCACTTGCTGAAGAATGGGTCGAATTACTTTGCGTGGCAGGGGACTGACTTGTTTTGTTTCAGAAAGTCATATAAGTTTTGTTCCAGCGTCTCAAAGACGAAACAAGTATGGTTACGGTGCCGAAAGCATTCATAAGCTCGTACAAAGTTATATTCATCAGCATTTTCAGTACTGAGTGTTGCTAATATACTCACTTCTATTTGACCTTGACGTGCATAAGAAGGGTGATTCTTCAAAATTTTGATTGCTACGATTTCATTTGTCCCTCTTTTCCAGCATTTGACTACGTGGCCCAAAGTGCCTCGACCAAGAAAATCAAGAACTTCCTAAGTATTTCTCATGGAGCATACGACTTCATGCTCTACTGACAGTCACCTTCTCCAGAGGTACAGTTCTGTTTGGTTCCTGTGGCAGCTGTCACAACTGTCACCGGATTTCCCATGCTGGTTGGCAACATTGCGGGAAGTATGGCCAATTCATCGACAATCTGCATTGCGCTGCTATGATTATCCAACTGCTCACTCTTGCGCTTCAGTCCCCAGCGCTGGGGGCCTTCGAGGGAATCTCACCTGTGTCGCCAGGCCCCAGTCGGAGGCGCCTCCACTTGAGCCTGCTGCGCCTGAGCTGCTCTGACCTTTGCAGCCCCGCAGTGTTGTTTAAAACAACAGCACTTGTCTGCAACGAGTTGTGTCCTCGAGGTCCGTTAAATTGTATCTCTGTCTGAAAAGCACCACCCTTCGTGGGAGGTTGAGCATTTCCGACGTGTTTACCGCTCACACAGGTCCGTGGAGAGTTTCTTTCCTGGAATACACAACTGCTTGGCTCTACTTTGAGCCTCTTCCCACACAAAAGGCACTTGGCCGAGTTTGGTGAACGTCCGGGGGGGAGACCGAGACTCGTGAGGCCATACCTTCCCGGAGGCCTGAGCTGTCCCCTCTTCGCGGCCGCGGCCCTGAGCGTGTCCGGAGTGGGGTGTGGGCCGTGCGGGGCACACGGAGCCGGGCGCTCCGGCGGCGGCACCACCCAGCCCGGGCGCAGCCCCTCCCCGCGGCCGCTGCCGTCTCGTCCCGGCGGCTGAGGGGAAACGGCGAAACACCCTCCCCGACGGCGGCGGCGGCGGCTGCTCTGGCTGCTGAGCCCGGCCCGTCTCCCTCGTCTTCCTTCCCGGGGGTGCGGGGTGCGGACGGCAGGGCTGGGGCGAGGGGGCGCCAGAGGCGGGCCGGCCTCCGACGGCTGGAGCCTACGGCCGGCGCAGGGGGCGGGGCCGCGGCCGCTGGGGCCCTTTCCTGACTGCAAGAGATTATGCGGAGTGAAATAAGTCAAGCAGAGAGAGTCAAGTATCATATGGTTTCACTTATTTGTGGAGCACAACAAATAACATGGAGGACATGGGGAGATGGAGAGGAGAAGGGAGTTGAGGGAAATTGGAAGGGGAGGTGAACCATGAGAGACTATGGACTCTGAAAAACAACCTGAGGGTTTTGAAGGGGCGGGGGGGAGGGGGGGGTTGGGGGAACCAGGTGGTGGGTATTGGGGAGGGCACGGATTGCATGGAGCACTGGGTGTGGTGCAAAAACAATGAATACTGTTATGCTGAAAATTTTAAAAAAAAGAAAAAAAAAGAAATTCCTAAAAATACAACTGTTCTTTCTTTTTCTAGACTACTAAAGGAGCTTCGTCTTTCAAGATAACCCGTGGAATCGAAGCAGTTGGTGGTAAGTTAAGGTTTGTTAAAAATAAGTAACAGTAAATGAATAGTGAAAACACTGGAAAATATTCGATTATAAGGGAAATTTCCTGTCTTATCAAGGCAATTAAGGATTTGTTAAAGAGATACAAGAAGAAGGCTACTGGGGGCACCTGGGTGGCTCTGTAGGTTAAAGCCTCTGCCTTCGGCTCAGGTCATGATCCCGGCGTCGTGGGATCAAGCCCCGCATCTGGCTCTCTATGAAGCAGGGAGCCTGCTTCCCTTCCTCTCTCTCTGGCTGCCTCTCTTCCTATTTGTGATCTCTGTCTGTCAAATAAATAAATAAAATCTTTTAAAAAGAAAAGAAGAAGAAGGCGGCTACTGAATTTAACTACATCAAAATGTAAAACATCTTTATGCCTTAAAGTGAAAATTCAAGTAACTGGCAGTACGTTTTGCAACATACATAACATAGAAAAGGTTATTTGGAAAAAAATAAAGAACTACAAATTAGAAGACAAGCAAATAGAAAATGGATGGACAAAGGATAGGAACAGTCTATTCCCAGAGGCAGAAGCCAGAAACACTGATCTTTACTTGTAATCACAATGTGATGCCATTACCCTTCAGACTTATGTATCGTGTTGGCGGTGTTAAGAGGGAGAATCTTTTCTATGATTAGTGGAATAAATTGATACAACTACGTAGAAAAGAATCAAGGAAAATCTCGTAATATTGAAAAGGAGCATATCTTGCAAATTAAGTTTTGAATCCACCTGGGCAAAGATATCGTTTATTTTTGTAAAGCCTGGAAATAATTTAAATGCCATCTTCAGGGAAATGGGATAAGTAAAGTGTGATCTAGTGATGTGATGAGACTAGTACATAGCAGTTAAGGGATGGACTAGATTATTCCAGTTAAATGTTTTGTGGAAAAACAAGATGTTTTATAAGGTACGAGTTAAAAAAAAAAATGTAGTGCTAACTTTAAAAAAAGCAGGGGGTGGGGGTGCCTGGGAGCCTCAGTCGGTTAAGCGGCTGCTTTTGGCTCAGGTCGTGATCCTAGGGTCCTGGGATCAAGCCCCACATCGGGCTTCTTGCTTGGCCCGAAACCTGCTTCTCCTTCATCCCTCTCCCCCTGCTTGTGTTCCCTCTCTTACTATCTCTCTCTCTCAAATAAGTGAATAAAATCTTTAAATAAAAAAAAAAAAGGTAGTGCTTACAATTATGCTTGTCTCTAGAGTGGGAAGGAGAGAGTGAGTTCAACTGGAGAAGAGTACAAAGACATCTTCAGCTTTAATTGCCATTTTTTAAAGTTGCAAAATGTACATGAAATTTACTGCTTTAAGTGTACAGGCCTTTGATGCGAAGTGGCATTAAGAAACCATCACTACCATCCATCTGCACAATGTATTTTATGTTCCTCAACTGAAACTCTAGGTATTAAACAGAAACTCCCCCCTCTCTTCCTGCAACCCCCTACACTGACCATTCTAGGTTTTATGATTTTGACTTCTCTGGGTTCATCCTGAAAGTGGAATCACGTTATTTGTTCTTCCAAGTCTGATTGACTTCACTTCACTCTATTTAATTTAATTTTAATTTAATTGATTTAAAATTTAATTTAAATTAAATTTAAATTAATTTATTTTAAGTTAGCAGGTTTGCACAAACTGTTACCAACGAATATTAAATAAATCAATACCAACAACAATTTTAAGTAAACGAAATCGTAATGTGCTACTAAAAAATATTTCCTTTCTCTCCGATAGTTTCAGTGGCACTTCAGAGTCTCTTAGCAAATAGCAGTTCATATGAGAAAAATTATTTCTAATTCAACAGTGCCACACATGAGGTCAGCGGCACCTGAAAGCTGGAGAACAAATGAAGTTGGGTGGAGTCCATTTACGTTCACAAATGTCACCACAGACTGCCTCCAAGTCTTCTAAACTTCTGTATTTATCTACTCATTGAATCCATGACCACTAACACCTACTACATGACAGACATGGCCGTAAGTGTTTCATTAATATTAAGTATCATTTCATCTTTCCGATCATCTCTGAAGTGGAATTATTATCATCGCCATCTCTCCCATCGGGAAACTGAGATGTGCAGTGGATTAGGAACGTGGCTCATAAGAGGCGGAGCTACGATCAGCTTGGATCTGGACCCCGTGTTTTAAATCACTATGCTTAGTCACCAAGAACCTATGAGAAGTGCAAGTCTTCACCCCAAACGTTCTTTTTCCCGACCCTATAGTGGCCCCCATGTGGCCCAGCTTCAAGGACATTCTCTCAATTCCTTTAATGGTTCACACTCCTGCCCTGCTCTAACGGAACACCCTCCCACACCCTAAGACCATTTGTCTTAGCCTTCTGTCCTCAGCATAAATTTACTGCCTAAATTACAAACTCTAATGCACACTGTATCTAGGCATTCAACGCAGAACTGCAATTACGTAATTCATGGGTCATTACCTGCTTCCTGTCTTTTCCAGCCAGGTGGTGAGTACCTCAGACATCCTGTCAATCCTACTCATCATGTGTTCCCGATCACTGAACACCCACCACCCTCCCGAAAGGAAGGGCCCACCACAAAGGACACTCTCAACAATTTCTGCTGAATGAATGAATGAACGAACGAACTGCACTCCAGCCTCCTGCTTTCCGATATGGGATACATGTCTGTGCTCACTACGCTGCCCCCACTACACCCCCGAGAATGTAGACTCGGTGGCCTCCACGCAAGAGCTCTGGAAAGAACTGGCTCTGCGCGTCAATATGACACGGTGCTGGGCCCGCAGTCCCTCCAACACCCGGCCTTGATTGGCCTGATGTCAGGGGCACAATGGGGATCCTGACAAACCCCAATGGAATGTAACCTATACAAGAGGGAGAACCTGAACCCCCCAGCGTGGGTACCCTCCACCCATTGTGCCCGGCCCAGAGCATCACCCTTGGGGGAGTGGACCGGAGCCTTTCCCTGCCCTCCCCCCACCTTTTGCCCTGGGCAAAACTCTGTAACAGGTGTGCCCGAGGCCCGGAGGGTGCTGTGCTCTGCGGGAGACGTTCTTGGCCTTTCCCGGTCACCGCTGCGGACACTCCACCTCCAAGTCCCTTAAACAACAGGCTGTGTACTATTGAATTCAACACCTCCTAGGTGCCACCCTCATCCTCTCAGTGCATTGGATGCCAGTGGGCAAGGAGCCAGAGAAACGAGGGACAAGTGCAAGTGAGCTTCCCTGATTCTGAGTACATGAGGCACTAGGACTGCAAACAGATGGGGGCAGGGAGAAGCCCCTGAAGCATCCTGTGCTGCCCCCATGGCCCCCGTGAACAGAAGACCGGCAGTGTCAGGAACCGTGGTCCAACAAGGGCGAGGGCTCGAGAAATCTCGCAGGGGAGCGGAGGGCGAGGGTGAGGCGTAGGAACGAGGAGCCCCGCACCAACTGCGAGAGCAGGGATCATAGTTTCACAAACTCTCCTGCCTTGAGACTCGTCCGAGAATTTAGCTGGCTCCCAGCTGGATGCGGACTCTGTGACTAATCAGACTTTTACATTTTCTCTCCGGGAAGAAGGAAGGACATCGTGTTTGGAAAAGCGGAGGTCAACAGGGCGCTCCTGTTGATGCAAGGGTTGGACCAGATGAGACGCCACTTCACCCGACCCCTACCCACCCCTGAGATGCCATGAGAAGTAGGTGCCCTCGGGCTGCACCTCAACTCACCCCTTCACCTGGACCCCACATTTCTCATCTCCCCAAGGCTTCCCTGTTAGTGCCAAGCTGTGGGCGCTGTGGGACTTGAGCTCATACCCTTAAATGCGAAACTCAGAAGTCCGAGGCAATCAACACACCGCAGGAGAACCTGTGACCGCTGGAAGATGAGAGCTGGTGGGGAAAGCATCCCCCCACGCCAGCCCTCCAGAGGCACTGGCCCGACATGCAGTTTACAGGGCTTCTTAGGGGACAGTCACACTTCGTGGCAGCCCACTTGATAATGCTTTCTCATATGGGCTCTTCCTCCTCCCTGTCCCCCACACGTGTTCTCTGATATCGCACCACCCAACGAGGGGCGTATCAGCCCTCTGCCCCCAGAATTCTGCTTTTACGAGCAAACCAAAGATATCACACAGAAGAAAAAGTATAGAGGTAGGGAGTTCCAGAGTTCAGATGGATATGTGCCCTTTTGATCGCTCTAATCTTCCATTTTCGATGTGTTGCGTTTTTGTCTTCACACTTCATCCTTCCCTGGTTTAAAATCACTGCAGTAACTCCAAGTGCCAGAACATCAAACAAAATGGTTTAAATTCTGAAAGAGAAGAGGGCATTTCCCTTTCCCTCCTAACACAGGGGTTCAGTCTCCTAGAAGCTCCTCAGAGTTCTGCGAGACAACTTCTCACACCTCGTCGGCCAGAACTCCATCCCCTATCCTTTCCTAACAGCAGCAGGAACTGATTCTCTTAACCCAGTCATCACTGGGGACTGGAGAGGACCCATCCTCTCCACAAATCACACTCCTGAGCAAATCCAGAAAGGAACGGATAGCACCCGGCCCAGCTGGTGACTAGGCCAGACAATAGCGAACCCAAGAGTCCTTTTCAGCACCCCACCTTCGTCCACCTTGCATTATAAAGGCCAAACAAGCAAGATACTCACTGTCCAGTTTCCCCTCCAGCTAGGGAGCCATGTGCTCTGTTTCCAGACGTTTGTATGGAAGGGGAAGTCCTCTAAGGGGCTTCCTCCTGGCCCTCCTTGATAAAAGTATAATGACATGAAATGAGCTCGCTCTCTCCCTCCCTCCCTCTGTGGTTACCCTTCTGATTCATGTCTTTAGACTTGATCGTGAGAGGACATGATTCTCGGAGCTTTGGCAGCCACCTTGCAACCATGGGGCAATAAGCCTAAGTATGAAAAACTAATAAGCTGATACGGGTGGAGTAGGATGATGAAAAGCACCTGGCTCCCGAATTACATCCTTGAACCACTAACGTAGTTCCGTGATGGCTTCTCTCCGAAGTTTTCAGTTATGTCAGTTAATTATCTTTCTTACTCAGCCGTTATTAAAGTACTATATTACATGCAGCTAAAAGCCATTCTAACTGATAGAGCGACCAACAGTGTCAGCCATTTCTAGGAAGTATTGCTGGACCTACAGACCACAGCAGCCATCCCATTCCCCTGACCCTGCTATCACAGTTATTACTGCACTGTGCTTTCACTGTTTGGTTGAACAGAGAGTCCTTGGAAGCACCTACGGTGCACGAGCCAAAGCTGAGCCACAGCCATGGAGACTGTGGGCCGGACCAAGGGTCCCGCAAAGTCTCCTACAACTTGGAAATCTATTATCCCGATTCTGTTCACATAAATATCCCCTTTCCGTGTATAAAAGTCTTTTTACTCACATCATGACATAACAAGTTGCCAGTTTGTCTTCCAAAAGGAGGAAAATACAGCAGTGCGAGTTGTAGAAATGTTCCCATTCTGTTTGGGATGTGGGGAATTTCCCAGTTAAATTTCCACTTTGCAGATGATGTGGGGTTATTTGTTATTCTGAACAGGCCTGGCCCCATTCTCCTTCAGCAGTACGGAGAAGGAATGTGGGGAAAAAATGACCGTGTACAAACATTCGCTCGGAAATGGTATGAATAAAGTAGCTCCTGTGGTTATGGCTAACAAGTCACTTGTTTCCTAAATTGTCTGTGTGCAGGAAAGGCACATGGAAAAACTCTCATCGATATGCTTTTCATGGAAGCTAAGAACCCCAAACCTCTTCACATTGTGTGGTATTTGTAGAGTTCATTATCAACTATAATTAACAGAGGAACTGTCTTTCTGGAAGAACAGAAAATAGAAGACTAAAAAATTGGGGCGCGTGGGTGGCTCAATAGGTAAAAGCCTCTGCCTTCGGCTCAGGTCATAATCCCAGGGTCCTGGGATTGAGCCCCGCATAGGGCTCTCTGCTCAACAGTGATCCTGCTTCCCTCTCTCTCTCTGCCTACTTGTGATCTCTGCCTGTCAAATAAATAAATCAAATCTTTTTAAAAATAAATAAAATTAAAAATTGACCAGGGGCGCCTGGGTGGCTCAGTGGGTTAAAGCCTCTGCCTTCAGCTCAGGTCATGATCCCAGGGTCCTGGGATCGAGTCCCACATCGGGCTCTCTGCTCAGCAACGAGCCTGCTTCCCTTCCTCTCTCTCTGCCTGCGTCTCTGCCTACCTGTGATCTCTGTCTGTCAAATTAAATAAAATCTTTAAAAAAAAAAAATTGACCAAATTATTTATCTGCAAACAGAAACCTTTTATAAGTAGCAATGACATCTTAAATTTATAATACACCTTTTGTTCAGAAAACATTCCCAATATTTTGTCTCTCTTAAGTGCACAAATTTCTTGCTGCATGACCAGAGAGGAGAGAGAGAATGAAATCATTTCTCTTCCAATTTTGTGCCACATACTTTATAGGTATTATCTAATTAAGTCGTTTTTTTTCCTTTAAAATATACTATTTGAAATTACATGAGTAAAATAAATATAATTACATAAGTAATATGCACTCATTGTAAAGTTTTTCGTCAATTCAGTGGCATAAAGATTAAAAAGCGAAACTTCTGTTTCACCCCCTTCTCCTCTCAATTTCACTCACATTCCTGGGGATAGATCATCTCTATATCCTTGCATGTGTATCCATAAAGACTTTTTTCTGTGCATTTTCATAAATACACGTATTCTTACAGGAATACATAAAGAAATCATATTTCATCTATTCTAGGATACAGATGGGGTTTTTTTTGCTCAAATTAAAAAATCTCTGAAATAAAGATGCATCTTACAATTAAAGGCATTGTATGGTGGCCAATTCCTTTCCTTCTTAGTGGCACATAAAATCATGGTGCATCTTGAAGTGCCATTTTAGAGTAACAAAATACAGTGGCTGCAGCACTTACACAGTTATAGAGATGTATGGTTGTGTGAATTGCTAGGGACAGATTTCAGTACACATGGGTCTGTGTGATCTGTCATTGCATAAATGCACTGCCTTTATTTAGACATATCTCTTACAGATGGATTTTCAGATTATTTCTACACCTTCGTGGTAGGAAACAGTGCCTCCATGACCACCCTTGTCCCGAGTCTTCGGGCCCAGTGTAAATAATTGTGAAAGAGAGATTCCTATCTCCTATGTTCTCATAGTTACCCGCATGGCAGCAAGAACTGATTTGTTCCGAGCTCCGCTGGACTCATAGTCCTGGCTCCAGGGCTGCCACATTGAACAACTCAAGGGTGTTTAAACTGTCCTCTGGGAGAGTGGTCAGCAAAGTGTTTCTGTAAGCAAAGTGTCTCTGTAACACTTTAGACTTTGTGGGCTATACTGAGTTGCAGCTACTCAACTCTGCCAACGTAGCTTGAAAGCCACCACAGATGATAGTTAATAAATGAACATGTCATTCCGTGTTCCAATAAAGCCTTATTTACAAAAACAGATGTCAGGCTAGATTTGTCCCAAGGGTCACGGTTTGCTGATCCCTGGTCTAAGTGAATGGTCCTTCCTGGAGTTGTGCAGTGCCCAACTTGAAGGGCCCTACATAACAGCCCTGTCTGACCCCCGCCCCTCAAGGGATCTGACTCAGCATAAACGTTATATAGCCTTTCCAACCTTGAGTTTTTAACATTTAATTGTGAAATGTAATCATAAAACATGTCAAAAGTATGTGTTCTTGAATCAAAGTGACTACCTGACAGTGTGTCTATGACTCAGTTTCTTCATAAAGAAAATAAATCTCTTATAGTGATTGTGAAAATAGATGGATTGCTCCATGTGAAATGTTTACAGGTGCTTAATGCATAGCATAACCATATTAGAACTTTTCTTTCACTCATCAGCAACTTCATAGCTATTAATGCAGAGGCAGGACACAAATCAGGTGACTCTGACCCCAAAACTTCTGTCTCTCCTACGGCACCTACAAGCTCAAAAGGAAGGACCTCCTGCTGCATAGAGAATCTGAACCCAGAGAGCCTAAAAGGCTTTTATAAATCCCCACCAGGTCAGCATTGGACATAGTGGCTCTGGATCTCAGAGTATCCGGCAAATACACACACACGACCCACCACAGGAGGAAGCTTCAGTAAGAGCCAGCCTTCTGGGCTTGCAGACATCCCCAGCCAGTGGATTTTCCTGTCATTTATGCCAAATTAATCTGACTGCAGTTCTATTAGCTGGCTGGAAACGCAGCCACAAAAGGGCTGATAAAGCTGTCACAGCAAGTTGGAGATAGTAAGTCTCGTTAATATAAGAAAAGAACGAGCTCATCAATAAGAGATGATCAAGTGAAATAAGATAGTCTCACATCTCAGGAGCAAAACCATGTCATTTCCCCAGGCGTACTCCCTGCAATCCAGATGCACAGAAAATGAGTTTGCGGGAGGGAAACCGACATGCAGAACAACGAGCTGACAAAAGCATTCCAGGCCACGAGGCCCCCTCAGTCTTGCCGTTCACTTGAGAAGTCACCAAGTAGAATCCCGGGTCCGGACCACACTGATGATGGAACACACCTGTCCTTGAATATAGCCTGGAGGTGAGGGAGAGGTGATGGGACTGTCCCCTTGAAGGTGAAGACACAGCCAAGCCCCACCCACTGAACAGCTAAGGGCCAGGTTCCCAGGGGGCGAAGAGCGGGTGCTGCCCCCTTGGTGGCACCACCCTGCCTCCCAGTCACATGCCCCCCGCCCATTCTGCCCACTGAGGGTCCAGCCTCCCGCCTCCCTCTCACTCTGTGGCTCAGTCATCCGGACTGAGGTGGGCACTGGGATTCCCCTACAGGGGGCCACACCCAAAGCCACAGGCAGATGGAAGTTACATACGAAATAAAAGCTTTATTAAGTTGCTGAACTGTGATTCTTTCACTAAGAGCCCCCTGCACACACGGACTGGTTGGATCTGTATCTTCAGGGGTCCCCAGATGAATGGCTGGTGTGTGTGTAGGGGTCTCGGGATCTTTACTGCTTGAAATTGAGTAAAGCCACCAACAAACTATTCCCAGTGGATGAGAGAGAGAGGGAGAGACAGAGAGAGAGAGAGAGAGGAAGGAGAGAGGACAGGCACAGGAGTGAGGAGGAGGAGGAGGGCAGAGAAAGTGGCAAAGACGCTTGAATGTGCGTTGAGCAGACGAGGTGGAGGAGGAGCGGAGACGGAGAAGGGAAGAGACAGGCGGCGGCCAGAGACAAGATGCCAAGAGGGGAGGCGGATGTGAACTGGGCAGACGGGGCAGAGACAGGGACAGAGAGAAGAAGCAGGTGCGGGGTGGGCAGAGGGCTGGCAGCAAGGTGGGCGAAGTGTAACCGTCCCTCAGAATAACATACTGCTTAGAACATAACTAATGAGGGGCACCTGGGTGGCTCAGTGGGTTAAAGCCTCTGCCTTTGGCTCGGGTCGAGATCCCAGGGTCCTGGGTTCAAGCCCCGCATTGGGATCCCTGCTCAGCAGGGAGCCTGCTTCCTCCTCTCTCTCTCTGCCTGCCTCTGCCTACTTCTGATCTGTTTGTCAAATAAATAAATAAAATCTTTTTTAAAAAACTTATTTAACATATGTAACAGACAAGTAACATATATGGAATTATTCTTATTCTCTAAAGAGAGTAGACAAAAACTGTCACATTTATCTTCCCTAAATCAAATTTGAATCCCAGCCTCACTCCATCAGCCAGGCAGGAATACTCGATTCCCGCCATTATCAGACCTTCC